>NC_084612.1:11825724-11875724 GCF_033978795.1 Nerophis ophidion | reverse complement strand
ATTCTTTAAAAAGTACTGGAATAGATTTAGGCAAACTTGAGCTGACAGAATTTGGCTACAACACAAGCTAAAGTTACTTTTCACACAACTTAATCTCACACTTGCTAGCTAGCTAGTAAGGGGGATTTATATGGCCCTGTTCGCCATTGTTTACCTGACACATGAAACATGACGAATTGGGGGGTGCATTATCCACTTCAGCCGCCAGACGGTAGTAGAGTGCTGAGTATCTTCAAATGTCTAATATGGCTTTTCTAACTTGGACCACAACGTTAGTTGCAATAAGATTGCATTGCAAAATGATTAACCCTCCCCCATTCCTCTCTGGCAAAAGCCACCCAGGAATGGGGCCGTGTGAATTCCTTCCCTACTGTCACTATCTTACCTAGTTGAGACCGCATCCTTCTGATGTCCAACATTCCCACGCTTTAAACGCTTCCGTATTACTAAGGTAGTGACATAAAAACAATATTTGCTCTTCAAAATGAGCAAGGTATTCATGTTTTTAACACAAAGAAGGGGAAATGTTCCCACACTTGACATATTTTCACCTGCAATGTGGTCGGAGTGGCCGCGCTGATTTGCGTCCATCCGGGAAAAAAAAACGAGCGATGATGTCACGACTATTGTCGACGAATCGTCGCACCCCGACCGCATCAATAAAAACAACTAAATGGCTTTGTGGAGGCCGTGAGTCAAACTGGCATCAAACTGACACGCGAGTTAAGGAAGCGGGGTAGAATTCAGAGTAGTTTGAAACGCCAACTGTGAAATCTACATCAAGTTAAATAGAGGACAAATACTGAGGATGACATCATCACGACAACAAGTACATAAAACACATGACTCACAAAGCCAACAGCAACTACAAAAATAACCAGTGATGGGCAGTACAACATATGTAGATTAACTACATAGCTGGGCGGTAGCTTCACTACTTATTGAACAAGTAGCGAGTCCTGTCTCTTAGCTATTTTTAGACCCATGTAGAGAGGCGGCTTACGTCAAAGCTACAAAGAGAGAAAATGGACTGCAAATCCAGGCCAAAAAAATATATGGAGACAATACAATGACCTGAATGAAAAAGAACAATCATACATATGGAGAAAATCCATGATGATTGGTTAGTGTTCGTAAGATGAGTCACAATTGGGGCGAAACATTAGGGACTGACCAATCAGAGGCAAGATCAGGCAAAAGCAGGAAGCAATATCATAACAGACGCACACTCATGTAACATGATGACAAGGGAGACAGAGGGTCGCTTCAAGATGACCACTCAAAAAAAAAGAAACATACTTGAAAATGGCAGAAAAATTCTATCTCGAAGATTAGATTTTTCCTTGAGTGATGAAGACGACATGCAAGAAACCTTGCATGTCCATGGTTATATTTACAAAAATTCATGCGTTTAGAGATGAATGCCTAAGCACTTAGTTTTTAATTGTTGTGTAAACCAAAATCATAACTGCTCTCTTCATCTAAGAATTCCAACACAAATTTAGGAACACACATTAAGGTGAGTCAAGTTTAATGAAGTTTTACTGCACATAACTATCACCAACTATTCTCAAATAACACAAGGTATTGTTTTTTGTCAATATATAGATAGATGCAAACACATATATATATATATATATATATATATATATATATATACATATATATATATATATATATATATAAATATATATACTGTATATATATTTATATATATACATACATATATATATTGATATATATATATTAGGGGGTGGGAAAAAAATTATTCGAATACGAATCGAATACGTTGTGCGATTCAGAATAGATTCTCATTTTTAAAAATAAATTTTTTTATTTTTTTTTTAAATCAATCTAACAAACCACTACACAGCAATACCATAACAATGCAATCCAGTTCCAAAACCAAACTTGAGCAAGCAACACTCAGAACTGCAATAAACAGAGCAATTGAGAGGAGACACAAACACGACACAGAACAAACCAAAAGTAGTGAAACAAAAATGAACATTATCAACAACAGTATCAATATTAGTTATAATTTCAGCATAGCAGTGATTAAAAATCCCTCACTGACATTATCATTAGACATTTATAAAAATAAAAACGAGGACAATAGTGTCACAGTGGCTTACACTTGCATCACGTGATATCTCATAAGTTCGACAACACACTGTGTACAATATTTTCACAAAGATAAAATAAGTCATATTTTTGGTTCATTTAATAGTTAAAACAAATTATATTATTGCAATCAGTTGATAAAACATTGTCCTTTACAATTATAAAAGCTTTTTTTTTTTTTTTAAATCTACTACTCTGCTTGCATGTCAGCAGACGGGGGTAGATCCTGCTGAAATCCTATGTATTGAATGAATACAGAATCGTTTTGAATCGGAAAAATATTGTTTTTGAATCAAGAATCAAATCGAATTAAAAAAAAAAAATCGATATATTAGCGAATTGTGACCCCAAGAATCGATACTGAATCGAATCGTGGGACACCCAAAGATCCCCTATCCTAATATATATATATTAGGGGTGGGGAAATTAATGCGTTAATTACGAGTTAACTCATCAATCTATTAACGCAGACAATTATTTTATCGCACATTTGCGTATGTTGTTTACATGCTTTAATTTTGTTAACGCCTTTTCTTAACAAGATGGCATCTCCCGGATGTACTTCGGCGTCGAGGGGCTCTTGGTAAAGATGGAACATTTGGCAAAAATACCGGACAATTCTGCAAATTTCATGGCTGGCTTACAGCGTGGTCACTCCGGGATCACTTATGACCGCCAGACAATTCTGAATGTGGATAGATCGGGCCGTTTTGGACTGAATGACGCGTGCTTGCTAGACCGGCTAGCTAGCATGGGAATACTTTGCCGGCTACATCCAGCGGCTTGTGAAGCAGCGGAGTATATGTGTTGTCTGTCTATTTATCAATAATGCAGACCAGGCGTGTTGGCTGAGTTCTTAACGTTTACTTTCAGAGCGTGCCTATCACAACATACAAGATGCCGTCATGGCGACACAACCTATACCGGGCTACCGCGCATGCTCGTCACTCCTGTTGCATGCTGGGTAGGGTAGTTCTTTTTTTCCCTGGCTCATAACGTCACAATATAGTACCATGTATATGCGTTCAGTTTATCAAAGCACCAAGCAAACAATAGGAAAATTCCCATCATATCAATTCCTAGATATGGTCATAATTATTTTAAGTGCACTACGCAGAATAAACACAACATTATTAATATTGCTACTACGGATAATTTGATAAAAAAATTCCCTAAAACAACCCACTACCTATAATATAGGTTTTTTAAACAAAAGATCCCTGATAAAAAAAATGTTTCTGCTGTTACCTCAGAAATTGCCTGTTCAGAGATTTGTATGTAGATTATATTTATTTTCCGTAACAAACAGGATAACTTAAATACCCTGGCAGTGGCAATAAGCTTAAATGTTTGTATTTACATTTTTTGAGTTGATTTTCATAAAATATGCTATTTAACTGCTACTGTTTAACAAGGACTGATTTAAATTGTGTTTGCACAACAAATGTTTTGGCGCTTTTGTTCATGTGGGAGAATATTCCAATAAAGGTGCATTATACACTACTTTTGAATTCATTATTGGGCTTTGCGTATACAATGCAGTTAATCGCGATTAATCGGAGAAATAGTGCGATTAACTTCGATTAAAATTTTTAATCGTTGCCCAGCCCTAATATATATATATATATATATATATATATATATATATATCTCAATAACGGGGCAAAGATTGTTTAATCTTTTTATAAACTACATTTTTTCAAAGTTGTAAAGGACTTAAAGTTAGTTTTATTTGCAAACGACACAACTGCTTTCTGTTCAGGAGAGACAGAGAAATAACAGAATAAATGAATAAATTGAAAAGATGGTTTGACAAAAAGACTGAGTAGACATTGAAAATGTAAAAGAAACTAGATTTTTGGGTGTAGTAATAGATGGTAAAATGAACTACAAATCTCATATAAAACATATGCAACATAAGGTGGCAAGAAACATTTCAATAATGATAAAAGCAAAATATGTTCTGGAACAAAAATCAGTTCATATTCTGTACTGCTCACTGGTGTTTCCATATCTGAGTTATTGTGCAGAAATATGGGGAAATAAATACAAATGTGCACTTCATTCACTAACTGTGTTACAAAAAAGATCAGTTAGAGCAGGGGTAGGGAACCAATGGCTCTAGAGCCAGATGTGGCTCTTTTGATGACTACATCTGGGACATTGCTTAACATGATAAGTAATGAATAATTCCGCAGGTAATCACAGTGTTAAAAATAATGTTCAAATTATAAAACATTATCATGCATTTTAATCCAACCATCCGTTTTCTATCACACCTGTTCAAGATGTCGGATTAATGGCAAGCAGTATTATATTTATTATTGGTTAGGTTTGGAATAACAATGTTATTAAAAAGAATAAGAGACTTATTATACTTTGAAAAATGTTGGTCTTACTTAAAAAATGCACGGATTTAGTTGTATTCAGTGTTAAACAATATTATATTGCTCTCACGGAAATACATCCATCCATCCATCCATTTTCTACCGCTTATTCCCTTTCGGGGTCGCGGGGGGCGCTGGCGCCTATCTCAGCTACAATCGGGCGGAAGGCGGGGTACACCCTGGACAAGTCGCCACCTCATCGCAGGGCCAACACAGATAGACAACATTCACACTCACATTCACACACTAGGGCCAATTTTAGTGTTGCCAATCAACCTATCCCCAGGTGCATGTCTTTGGAAGTGGGAGGAAATACATTTTGAAATATTTGACTTTAATGGCTCTCTCAGCCAAAAAAGGGTTCCCGACCCCTGCGTTAGAATAATACATAATGTTGGATATAGAGAACATTCAAACCCTTTATTTATGGAATCAAAAAACTGAAATTCAACAATTTGGGGATATTGCGAACAGCTAAAATTTTGCTCAAAGCAAACCATAACCTGCTACCCAAGAATGTACAACAATTCTTCTCAACTAAAGAAGGGAAATATAACCTTAGAGGAAAATCTAACTTAAAGCATTTTTATGTACGTAAAAAATTTAAGATCTTTAGCATTACAGTATGTGGAATTAAACTATGGAATGTATTAAGCAAAGAAGCGAAACAATGTACTGATATGATGCAGTTTAAGAGGTTGTTCAAATGAATAGTGCTTACAAAGTACAAGAAGGGAGAACTATGAGTAATACCTTCAACCTTATTGAAATGGGATATTCTTCATCTCAGTATGTTAATATAGACTGACTTAATTATCTATTACAAGAACTGCTGTATTAAACATTCACTGATGTAACTGTGTTACAAAAAGAAGTCAGTAAATGAGCATATGTATTTGTAAACCCTTTGAAGTGGGAAAGGGGTAGGATTAAATAAACTTTGCTTCTTCCTACTCCTTTTCGGAGATGGTGTTAAGAAAAAAGATATTACATTGTGTGTGATTTATTATACTGTAAGTGCTCAAGTTCGAAATAAACTAAGCTCAATCAAACAATCAATCAACCTATATATATATATATATATATATATATATATACACACACATACACAAACAGGTACATACATATACTGTACATACGTACACACATACATATATAGTCGAGGTTTCTGTGGTTTATCCTTTATACAGTGCTCAATACCAGGGAACACGGGAATATACATTAGGTCAGAAAAAACACATAGGCTATATCATTCCTACAAGCCTGTTTCTCAGGTTTCCCTGACGTGCAGGGAAACCTGCGAAACAAGCTTGTAGGGATGCTATATATAATATATATATATATAAATAGATACATATATATATATATATATATATATATATATATATATATATATATATATATATATATATATATATATATATATATATATATATATATATATATGTAGAATAAGTCAACTTGTAGAGTAGCTTACTATATTTTCTAAGCAGCTTGCCCATGAAGTAAAATATAAATATATTATGGTATAACTGTACCATTCATTGACTCTCACAAATAGGTTATTACGTATTCGTTTTCCCGAACATCTTCCCTTTTTTTCAAATTGGACGTGAACTTAATGTAAACATGTAAAAGTTTTGGTGTGGATGAACTATCAGTAGAATACAAGGCGAAGGGGTAGGATTGAATATAAATGTTGCTTCTTCCTACTCTTTTTCAGATATGTTGAAATGTTCAATCATAACCATTAACATCATTATTATCACAACGTTTCTTTTAATATTTGTCTGTAAAAAATTCAAAGGTTTAAGTGTTTCCAAATACACATTAAGTGTAATTTAATGGAATACAAAGCTCAGTGAGAATGCTGTTACAGTTTAAACAAGAGCTACAGCCCTGAAACCATCATAATAGCAAGGCCTAAAGCAGCAGCACAAAGATACATTTTTTGGAGTATGATAAGTGTTTGCAGTTTGAAATAAACATGCCTGCTGGTCACTAACCTGTGTGGAGTGTTGCAGTGCTGCTGGTGTCATTGAGGCTCAGCATAGCTATGATGTGTGTGTGCATGCTGCGCTCACATCAACTGTTACACGGGACATCCTGGGTGCACAACACCCACTGTGGGGGTCTGATTGCTGCACAGTGAGGTAGTGCTTTTACTTGCACATGCTTGTGTGTTATCTTACGTGCACCCTGTCTCATAAGAGATAACACAACAAGGAAAACCACATGTGACAGTTTTCTTTTTTACTCACAATTCTTGCGACCACACAACTGGGTTAAAGCCAAAAATTAAGAATTAGGAGCCATTATACAACACTGCCCTCTTGTGTCTGTTTAGAGCAGGGGTCACCAACCTTTTTGAAACCAAGAGCTACTTCTTGGGTACTGATTAATGCGAAGGGCTACCAGTTTGATACACACTTAAATAAATTGCCAGAAATAACCAAATTTGCTTAATTTACCTTTGATAAATAAATCTATATATACAAAAAAATTTGTATTTCTGTCTGTCATTCCATCGTACATTTTTTTTCCTTTTACGGAAGGTTTTTTGTAGAGAATAAATGATTTAAAAAAAACACTTAATTGAACGGTTTAAAAGAGAGGAAATTTCGACTCTTTAAAATTCAAAATTCAACCGAAAAATATGAATAGAAAAACTAGCTAATTCGAAACTTTATGAAAAAATAAAAAAAATAATTTATGGAACATTAGTAACTTTTCCTGATTAAGATTAATTTTAGAATTTTGATGACATGTTTTAAATAGGTTAAAATCCAATCTGCACTTTGTTAGAATATATAACACATTGGACCAAACTATATTTCTAACAAAGACAAATCATTATTTCTTGTACATAGGGCGGCATAGCTCGGTTGGTAGAGTGGCCGTGCCAGCAACTTAAAGGGTTGCAGGTTCGATTTCCGCTTCCGCCATCCTAGTAACTGCCGTTGTGTCCTTGGGCAAGACACTTTACCCACCTGCTCCCAGTGCCACCCACACTGGTTTAAATGTAACTTAGATATTGGGTTTCACTATGTAAAGAGCTTTGAGTCACTAGAGAAAAGCGTTATATAAATATAATTCACTTCACTTCACTACATTTTCCAGAACAAAAATTTGAAAATACATTTAAAAGAGACTTTGAAATAAGATTTAAATTTGATTCAACAGATTTTCGAGATTTGCCAGAATATTTTTTTTGATTTTTAATCATAAGTTTGAAGAAATATTTCACAAATATTTTTTGTCGAAAAAACAGAAGCTAAAATGAAGAATTAAATTAAAATGTATTTATTATTCTTTACAATGAAAAAAAAAAATACTTGAAAATTTATTTAAATTGTCAGGAAAGAAGAGGAAGGAATTTAAAAGGTAAAAAGGTATATGTGTTTAAAAATCCTAAATAATTTTTAAGGTTGTATTTTTTCTCAAAATGTGTCTTTCTGAAAGTTATAAGAAGCAAAGTAAAAAAATAAATGAATTTATTTAAACAAGTGAAGACCAAGTCTTTAAAATATTTTCTTGGATTTTCAAATTTTATTTGTGTTTTGTCCCTCTTAGAATTAAAAATGTCAAGCAAAGCGAGACCAGCTTGCTAGTAAATAAATACAATTTAAAGCATAGAGGCAGCTCACTGGTAAGTGTTGCTTTTTGAGCTATTTTTAGAACAGGCCAGCAGGCGACTCATCTGGTCTTCATGGGTGACCTGGTGCCCGCGGGCACCGTGTTGGTGACCCCTGGTTTAGAGCCAATGTCATGCACACAGATGTTTGATATTACAGGTTAATTATCAAGTACTGTAAATTAAAATGTACTTGCTTTAGTTACTGTATACACACATCCACATACTATCATACTATTATACATGTTTTTCTTAACTTTAGTTACTGTATTGTTTCAAATGTTCAACATCATCATATTATTATCATTCATATTACATAATTGGTAGTAAAAAAAATGGAGGATTGAAATTAAAATAGTAGTTAAAAATATTACAAATAAAAATAAATTATATGAAAAATGTCCTAAGTAAGTCCAATTTATTAAAATGCTAATAAGTAAGATATCAACTTTAAATAAAATACATCCCGCCCGATTGTAGCTGAGATAGGCTCAGCGCTCCCCGTGACCTCAAAGGGAATAAGCGGTAGAAAATGGGTGGATAGACATCAATATCTACATTAATCCATCCATCCATTTCTACCGCTTATTCCCTTTGGGGTCGAGGGGGGCGCTGGTGCCTATCTCAGCTACAATCGGGCGGAAGGCGGAGTACACCCTGGCCTGGACAAGTCGCTACCTCATCGCACGGCCGACACAGATAGACAGACAATACTTCTTGGTGGCTTAGTGGTTAGAGTATCCGCCCTGAGATTGGTAGGTTGTGAGTTCAAGCCCCGGCCGAGTCATACCAAAGACTATAAAAATGGGACCCATTACCTCCCTGCTTGGCACTCAGCATAAAGGGTTGGAATTGGGGGTTGAATCACCAAAAATGACTCTTGGCCGCAGCCACTACTGCTGCTCACTGCTCCCCTCACCTCCAAGGGGGTGATCAAGGGTGATGGGTCGAATGCAAAGAATAATTTCGCCACACCTAGTGTGTGTGTGAGACAATCATTGGTACTTTAACTTTTAACTTTAACTTAACACTCACATTCACACACTAGGGCCAGTTTAGTGTTGCAAATCAACCTATCCCCAGGTGCATGTCTTTGGAGGTGGGAGGAAGCCGGAGTACCCGGAGGGAACCCACGCAGTCACGGGGAGAACATGCAAACTCCACACAGAAAGATCCAAAGCCTGGGATTGAACCCAGGACTACTCAGGACCTTCGTATTGTGAGGCAGACGCACTAACCCCTCTTCCACCGTGCTGCCCTATATACATTAATATTGTTGCTATTATTTATATATTCCTATTATTATTTTACATTTGCGGTCCTCTCCAAGGTTTCTCATTGTATAACATTGCATTGAGTTTTTTCTGAGTCGATTGTCGTTGTGGTTTGTGCAGCCCTTTGAGACACTCATAATTTAGGGCTATATGAATACACTTTGATTGATTGATTGATTATTAATAGTAATATATCTTTATATGAAGTAATCAGAATTGGGTAAAAGTAAAGAATAAAGTACAGATATTCAATATACAAAATACATATAATTTTAGTTTAAAAAACATTCCCAAAAAATGCGTAAAAATATTAAAATGTGAAGATTATGTCAATGTTGTAAACGGTTGCTTATTCTTATCATTTTCGTTGTTTTGTTGGTTTAGCTCCCATTATGTTTTCCCAATATTTTGCTAGTAGCAGGCTGCTACATTGCCGGCATCCAGGCTGCCGCAGGCTCTCTTCATAAAGCTATTTCAAGTAATGCAAAAATGCAACTGCAAAGTAACAGTGTTGCAGCTGTTACCATCCATCCATTTTTCTACCACTTGTCTCCTTCGGGGTCACGGAGGGTGTTGGATCTTATCTTACATTACCTTTAAATTACAATAAGAGCAATAGAAAAGTAAACCGTACAAGAGACAATTTTATACATATATATATATATATATATATATATATATATATATATATATATATATATATATATATATATATATATATATATATAAGAATTAATTTACAAAAAGGCGTATTTAGGCCATCTCCCTACAACCGCAATGAGATTTTCTAACCTGCAGCCTGTTTTGGAAAAGTTTCATTATTTACGTCATACTACGCATAGCACTAGTATAAACGACCGTATATTTCGGACTAAAATGCGCACTTAAAATCCTTTCATTTTCTCAAAAATCGACAGTGCGCCTTATGACCCGGTGCACCTAATTTACGGAATAATTCTGGTTGTGTTTACCGACCTCGAAGCAATTTTATTTGGTACAAGGTGTAATGATAAGTGTGACAAGTAGATGGTAGTCACACATAAGAGATATATGTAGACTGCAATATGACGCCAGTAAGCAACACCAAAACTTTAAATGTTCCATTAAAAATAAAGAATATTACACACGGCAATCCAAAATCTGTCAAAACGTTTTAGTATAACTTTGAAGCCGCATCGCTTGATGGATTGTCGGCCCATCACGGTTACCGTAGTCAGAGATACAAGTACTACTATGGTGTGTGTATATGGACCGCAAAATGGCACTCATTAGCAGACACATTATCTGGTGTTTTGTTTTGCAATATTATGCAAAACCAACCTTTCTTACCTTTTGTGGTACCGGGTGATGAGTATTTGAGATCTGCATAAGTTCTGAAAATTTGCGGACGTCCTCCACTGTAGTACGTGTCGATACCGTAGTCGATAATCTTCTTCTTTTTCACTATCTTCTTGTTATGGGGAATTCACCCTCTGCTCTTGCCATTTCTAATATAAAGTAGCGTCAAGTTAAAACTTATATCTCGCTATGGAAGCGCTTAAACTACCAGTGTAGTAGTGGGTTCACATAATTCACCCACGGAACTTTAGTTATTAGAGAGTTACGGTCGAACGGTTTTCCACGGGACACATTTCCGGCGTTGTTGCACTCGTGAGCCAAGGATGATGAGATGCTTCTCTGTTATTGATTTAAGTAAAGTCTGAACGTCATTAAAAGAGTAAGTTC
This sequence comes from Nerophis ophidion, assembly GCF_033978795.1. Taxonomy (NCBI): domain Eukaryota; kingdom Metazoa; phylum Chordata; class Actinopteri; order Syngnathiformes; family Syngnathidae; genus Nerophis; species Nerophis ophidion. The sequence goes on along the minus strand of NC_084612.1, from coordinate 11,864,580 downwards.
CATCTTTTGACACTTTTTCCACTCCCGTCCTTGCACGATACACCGCTACAACAAAGATGACGGGGAGAAGACGCTGACGAAGGTGAGTCACGTAAATAAGACCGCCACAAAAGGGCGCATCCTGTCAGAAAGTGACTTAAAGACGATCTGTAAAACATAATTTATGCAACATTTTGACCAAGGAACCTCCATTTCATGTTATCTTGACAACAAGGAAATATTTTAAATTTAGAAAAAAATCATAATATGACCCCTTTAATGCGCCTTATAATCCGGTGCGTCCTATGGTCCGGAAAATATGGTAAGTATGACTTCTGTTTAGCATAGAATAGCAATAATAAACCACACAAATAAAGTTATTTTCTCTGTAAAGGATGATGGAACCACAAAAATAAACAAACTGTTCAATGTTTCTTTGACAGTGTCAAAACTATGATATCATTTCAGATTAAATAACTCTAAAGTAGAAGTGATTAAATCGCATGATGCGACACCTCATATTTAAACTCAGCTCACAAAAAAAAATGTCAAACTGCAAATTAGCAGCTGCAGTGTGGAGCAAAGTGTCAAAGAAAAGTGTGACTAATAACTCAGAAATGTCAGAAACGCAAAGCTATAAACTGCAGCGTGTGCACAAACAGATCCATTCAGAGAGACGATATTAAATTGTCACTTCTCCCAAAAGTGCAAAGTACACAACTCCTACGCAGGAAACCAAACAACACCAAAAAAAACCCGCAAGGATTCGTGCTTAACAAGAAAGGATGAATAAAAGAAGGTGACGCCCCGTAAAGATATAGGAAGGAAAGGTAAACATGGGGGGAGGAGAGGGATGAGTGGGAGGAGGGGGAGAAGAAACTAAAGCTACCAAAAACAAGCTCTCATGGGATGGGGGGCTCAGTTCAAGACCATAAAATAACCTTAGGCAACAAGATTCCCATATGAAAACATACAAAATCCAAAACCAGTGAAGTTGGCACGTTGTGAAATTTGTAAATAAAAACACAATCAAAGGATTTGCAAATCTTTTTAAATTTATATTCAATTAAATAGACTACAAAGACATGATATTTCATGTTGGAACTGAGCAACTTATTTTTATTTTTTTGCAAATAATCATTAACTTACAATTTAATGGCAGCAACACAGTGGATAAAAGGCATTTTTACCACTGTGTTACATGGCCTTTCCTTTTAACAACACTCAGTAAATGTTTGGAAACTGAGGAGACCAATTTTTGAAGCTTTTCAGGTGGAATTATTTCCCGTTCTTGCTTGATGTACAGCTTAAGTTGTTTTTTCTCTGTTGTGGTATTTAAGGCTTCATATTGCGCCACACATTTTCAATGGGAAACAGGTCTGAACTACAGGCAGGCCAGTCTAGTACCCGCACTCTTTTACTATGAAGCTACGGTGTTGTAAGACGTGGCTTGGCATTGTCTTGCTGAAATAAGCACGGGCCTCCATGATAACGTTGCTTGGATGACGTGCAGTGATTTCTCCAGATTCTCTGAATCTTTGGATGACATTACACACCGTAGATGGTGAAATCCTTAAATTCCTTGCAATAGCTGGTTGAGAAATGTTGTTCTGAAACAGTTCGAAAATGTTCTCACGCATTTGTTGACACAGTGGTTACCCTCGCCCCATCTTTGTTTGTGAATGACTGAGCAGTTCATTTACACCAAATCATGGTATCCACCTGTTCCCAATTAGCCTGTTCACCTGTGGGATGTTCCAAATAAGTGTTTGATGTGCATTCCTCAACTTGCTCAGTCTTTTTTACCACTTGTGCCAGTTTTTTTAAACATGTTGCAGGCATCAAATTCCAAATTAGCTGATACTTGCAAAAAATTCACAAAGTTTTCCAGTTCAAACGTTAAGTATCTTGTCTTTGCAGTCTATTCAATTGAATATAAGTTGAAAAGGATTGCCAAATCATTTTATTCTGTTTTATTTACGATTTACAAAACATACCAACTTCACTGGTTTTGAGTTTTGTATCCCCTGCGACCCAAAGGTAATAAGCGGTAGGAAATGGATGGATGGATAACTAAATGGACATTACACTTTCATTATGCTATAGTGATGCATACAGGTGCATCCAAATATTATTTTATTTTTATAAGATACTGAATTTGGGGGTTTTATCAGAAGCTAAAGTCATCAAAAAATTACGAATCACATTCTTAATATAGATCATATAAGTTATACTTTTTGAATTTAACTAATAAAATTAATAAATAAACTTTTCCAAGATGCTTCGATTTATTGAGATGCACCTGTGTGCTTAAAATAAATACATATATCCAAATAAACGCCGGGCTGCTACATATATAAATGCATTACCCCAATAGACGCCTGCTACTTTCTGCAGTTGAGTAAACAAAAAAAAAAACCTACCCCTCGATATCGGCGATAAGGTGTGCAACAAATATTGCAGAAGGTTTGATTTCATTCTGTAAAATATCAATCAATCAATCAAGCATCCATCCGTCTTCTACCGCTTATTCCCCTGGAGCCTATCTCTGCTACAATCGGGCGGAAGGCGGTGTACACTCTGGACAAGGCGCCATCTCCTCGCAGGACCAACACAGAGACAGACAATATTCAATCAATCAATTAATCAATGTTTTTTTTATGTAGCCCTAAATCACAAGTGTCTGAAAGGGCTGCACAAGCCACAACGACATCAGCGGATCAGCGCCCACATAAGGGCAAGGAAAAACTCACAAACCAGTGGGACGTCGATTAGAATGACTATGACAAACCTTGGAGAGAACGGCAAATTTAGGTAACCTCCCTCTAGGTAACGTTTGAATCATTTTTTTTCATAAGCAATTGTAATAACCGTTGCTTTGTCAGTCGACGCATTGGTCGGCATCCCTCTTAGAAATCATCACAGTAAATAAGAAGTCCCATTTATACAACGAGCATTTAGCCTTCATTAGTGACTTCTTCCTGGGGGGACAGATGGTGCCGTTTCTCCATGCAGAACAGCAATCTGAATGTTGGGAGTGCAAACCTGCTGAGACGCACAGGAAAACATATTAGCACTGATGAGTGCTAATGGCGAAGAATTACACAAGTGTTGTGGGGTCTGCGGAGTGTTTGATGACCTCCGGTGCATCGAAGAAAACATTTAGGTACAGTCAGATGTACTGTACGTCTTTTGGGGGAACAAAAGATGCAACGGAGATGTGAAAGTCTGGTATCAAAGCTAAAAAAGCAGAATTTTTAAGGGACTCCACCCCAATGTCATTGCATTGTACCCCTGAAAAGTACTGTTTGTTGGCTTTGCAAACAGACTAAACAGACTAAATCATGCTGCAGCCCACAAAAGATCAGGCCTGGGTCCTGAATGTTAGGCAGTGTTGTTCTGCTGCTACACTCCAGTCCGGCAACAATGACAGCAGTGTTGATGTTGCTGGGGCGCACAGAGCTGAGTTCACAAGCCAAGGCTGAGGTTTACAGTAAAACTATGTCATTACTTCCAGGATCACCACTCCCGCAATGAAGTCAGGATTTGTTTTTTAGCTGATGAAGTTTAATAAAGCACATGCAACACAAACTTTACTGGCTCTATACAGTACAGGCCAGAAGTTTGGACACACCTCCTCATGTCAATGTCGTGGAACACCCAAAGATTCGCAGCCCTAAGATATATGTATATATACAAAGTTTGTATAGATATTTATATATACACACTTTCTCATTCAATCTGTTTTTTTTATTTTCATGACTGTTTTCATTGCAGACTGTCACTGAAGGCATCAAAACTATGACACCTGTGAAGTAAAAACCGTTTCAGGTGACTACCCCTTGAAGCTCATCGAGAGAATGTTATTTCACCTTTTTTTTTTTAAGTACATAACTCCACATGTGTTCATTCATAGTTTTAATGCCTTCAGTGACAATCTACAATGTAAATAAAGACAACAGATTGAATGATAATGTGTGTATATAGAAATATATATATACAAACGTTATATATATATATATATATATATATATGTATATATACATACAGTATATATACATATATATATATATATATATACACACATACATATATACATGTCTATATGTATGTGTGTGTGTATATATATATATATATATATATATATATATATTCACACACATGCACATGCATACATACATACATACATATATAAATGTATTATATATATTTTTTATAAATATGTATAAATATATATTTAATATTGATTTCTGTACTGCAAAACACCATCTTTGTTATCTACATGCTAATGATACTTGTAGTTGTGATCGTATGCCTATAAAAGAAGAACATTTTGTTACACATCACTATTATATATTTATTAGATATATTATTATTTTTACTTATTTATTTTTTTAAATAAAAAATCCTGTACTTTTAGAGGCATATAACCACAACTACAAGTATCATTAGCATTTAACAACAAAGATGGTGTTTTGCATTGCTGACATTAGTGTAGTGCATGTTCCATGCAATCTAAGTGCCTACATGATCTTATTATAATGTGAGTCTGTGACCTCCTCATTCATCAACAGCCTCACTTCCTTTTTCTACAGGATGTAGCCATCCTTAGCAGCTGCCTGCAAACGTGGATGTCAATGCTCCAGGGAGCTGTGAGCTCAGAAACGAGTGAAGTGGGCTAAACGACAGGCTGCCGTCAAAACCTCCCAGTTAGCTTTGAAGGTTAAATCAGGATGTCATTCTGGTATGAGACCATCAACGTGTCGTCGAATTATAGGACATTTAGGTAAACGTGGACAGAGGAGCTAATTTTGAAATAATGCACTAACCCTAACCCTTTATTATTAAATATAATGGCCACCTTGCATAACAGAAATAAACAGAATGACTTGATATCATTTCCAAAGTCAAAGCTTAAGGTATGCGTGCTCACATACTAGCGTGGACGCAAGCTCAGGCACAGAAACAACTAAAAAAAAAAAGTCCACAGTTCCCTAACAGAAAGTACCTGCAAGCACATATACATTTTGTATGAAATAGTACTTTGCAGCATGTTAGTGTGTAAGAGTTCAGTTCGATACATGCATCGTTTGTGCGGTCTTGTATGAAGTACTTAAAAGTATCTTACCAACAAATTAATTTGGTAGAAATTAACGTGTCATGACTTTACATGACAGGTATCATCTGTTTCTCATATTAGTTCCTGTCCAGTGTTCCTATTTTCCTCCCATTTCCTGTTTGATTCCATTGTGCCACCACTACTATGGTCTGAGCGCTGGCTGCCTCACCTGTTCATGGTTGTCAATCAGGCTGCTTCTTAAACCAGCCCTGCCCTCTGGACAGCGCTGGATTATTTAAGATTATAGTTTGACATTTGTGCTTGCAATTCTGTTTTGCTTTGTACTTTGTAGCGCCATGTTCCTTTGCTTTCCCTATGCATTCTGCGACTGTTTATACTTTTCTGCACTATTGTTCTTATTAAATACTTATTACTTGCCCGTCGTCTGCCTTTTCTATACCCTGGGGTCACGACCAACACAACCATGACACGTTTCAAACTCTGCTACAACGGAACCTAACATAATGTTTTTTCACCTCCCCTCCAATCCCAATATCCAAATTTGGATATCGGCCTGATACTAATACTATACTGATACCATATCTATAAGCTAAAGGTGGGAATTCTTCTTTAGGTTTAACGTTGCTATGACAGCTCACAGTCATTACGTCACCAACTCTACTTTTTTTTTGCAGGAGCAAAAATGGCTGAGGGAAATGTATCGGAGTAGAAACACCCTTTTATGTCGGAAATGTAGTGGAGTAAAAAGGAATGTTGTCAGCAATATAAATAACTAAGTTAAGTATAGATATGTGACTCTATAACACTGGTTGTCATTGCTTGTAAATGGAGCGTTGTTGGTGGTGGTGGTGGGGGGGGGGTGTAAAAATGTTTTTAGAGCACTTTGTAGGCAGAATACATTAATCAGATAACTTGCATTGTTAGCCACCTCATCATAGCAGTTTTTTCTATTTAGGACGAACAGAAAAGGGACAGACAAACATGGGCTTTGATTTACTAAGATCCACATTTTGTTGCAGATTATCAGTAACACACATAGCCAAGCAAAAGGATACACACAAAATATAGGAAAATGGAACATTGGATTGCTTGTCTAGAAGGAAAACCGCCAATTGTGCGTCCAAAGTTAGTCCAAGACTGAACCGCAATGCCCTACATCTCGAATATGCCGGGCCAATATTTAATACAGTTTTGGCTTTTCTTTGGTTCGCACTGTGCACACGCTTCACTATAAATCAACCCGCCTTTCTTTAATTTATCCGGTTGGATTTGGTGGGGTTGACCGCCACAAAGACAAATTATCTTGTCTACCGGGGTTTTATTCACTAAAATACTTAATTATAAAGCACACACTGCATGCAGATGTAGGATTTTTTCAGAAATGATTAATGGTAAGATATACAGTGTAATGATAATATGATTTTTTTTTTTCTTCAATCAATCAATCAATGTTTACTTATATAGCCCTAAATCACTAGTGTCTCAAAGGGCTGCACAAACCATCAGTAAGATAAGAGTTAAACCGAGACATACCAATTCGTGTTTTGATACGTTCAAATAAAATATTATGATCGACGGTATCGAAAGCAGCGCTAAGATTGAGGAGCAGCAACATAGATGACGCATCAGAATCCATCGTTAGCAATAGATCATTAGTCATTTTAGCAAGGGCTGTCTCCGTAGAGTGATTTGCCCTGAAACCGGATTGAAAGGTTTCACATTGTCTTGGTTTAACTCTTATCTTACTGATAGGATGCAGTGCGTCTCCCATAACAATGTGACCTCGGACTACGTTAAGGTAACATGTGGAGTTCCCCAGGGTTCGGTCCTTGGCCCTGCACTCTTCAGCATATACATGCTGCTGCTAGGTGACATCATACGCAAATACGGTGTTAGCTTTCACCGTTATGCTGATGACACCCAACTGACACCCAAACCCCTAAAGCTGACCAACACGCCGGATTGTAGTCAGCTGGAGGCGTGTCTTAATGAAATTAAACAATGGATGTCCGCTAACTTTTTGCAACTCAACGCCAAAAAAATGGAAATGCTGATTATCGGTCCTGCTAGACACCGACCTCTATTTAATAATACAACTTTAACATTTGACAACCAAACAATTAAACAAGGCGACTCGGTATCTTGGAAAATTATGTTAAAGAACATAACTTAGGTACCCCAGCTTTAAGCCCCAAAATTACGACTAAAGTGGTGAAGCTGTATTTTAATTTGCATTTCATTTTATTGACAGTTTATTTAAGAAACATATATATTATTACTCATTCATTTAGTTAAGAGTGTATTTATTTTAGCACTGTGTAAATGTATGTAAATGTATTTTTCATCAGTTTTTATGAGCCCCCTTCTTTTGCAGTATATTTGATTGGTATTTATTTTTGTAATCAGCCTGACCTAAGGCTTGATGATAAGAGTTGTGATTAACACATGCTTTTATATAATTTGAGAAAGTTTATTCTGGTAAACTGTAAGTAAGTTAGACATAATTATTGAATCTGATTAAAATCAAGAGTACGATTACTAATTCAGTGTTAATATTTAAGTGGGCCCTGGGCCCCTCTGTAGTGGGAAAGTTGGGCTCCTGGGTCAAAAAGGTTAGGAACTGTATAATATATTTGCATCTTCTCCTCCCAGCATGTATTTTGCATATTAATGAAGACGGAGGCGCAAAATGGGTTGCACGCCTTATTCTGCTCACTTAACGGACACAATCTTTGCGTGTGCTATCAATTTTGCACTTCTTTTAGTACACGCAATCCTTCAGTATATCAGGCCCTTAGTCTTTTCTCACATTGCTGTGTTTTTTGTAGGCGCCATGTAGGTGTCTGGTTTGATCACCTCCTACTGGTTTGTGTAATATACCGTATTTTTCGGAGTATAAATCGCACTGGAATACAAGTCGTATTTTTTGGGGAAATTTATTTGATAAAAGCCAACACCAAGAATAGACATTTGAAAGGCAATTTAAAATAAATAAAGGATGGTGAACAACAGGCTGAAAAAGTTATATGACGCATAAATAACCAACTGAGAAGGTGCCTGGTATGTTAACATGACATATTATGGTAAGAGTCATTCAAATAACTAACGTATAGAAGATGCTATATGTTTACCAAACAATCTGTCACTCCTAAATGCTAAATCGCAAGAAATGTTATACGTCTAGTCTCTTACTTGAATTAGCTAAATAACATTAGTTGATATTTTACGGTAATGTGTTAGTAATTTCACACATAAGTCGCTCCTGAGTATAAGTCGCACCCCAAACTATGAAAAAAACTGCGACTTATAGTCCGAAAAATACGGTAAGTCTACTGTATATGTCAAGATCTTTTCCTCCAGAAAGTAATGTACTGTGACACCACAGATAAAGTCCTGGCTTTGTCAGTTTGTTATACATAATCATATTCGTGGGTGCCTCAAATATTCACAAAAGTTCTGAGGCCATAACACCCGTACGGATTGAGTATTTACCGTATTTAGAAGCGTCTTCACAGTGGGCTCACTATTTGCAGACAGTGCGTGGGTTTGTACCAAGTAATGAGGCTTTCCAGGCGTCTGGGACAGATGTGGTTATAGTCTGATTCATTCCACGGACCGCACCCAATGACAATTTTAAATTCTCCACAAAAAATAAAAAAGTTTTGTTGTTTTCTTTCCTTCAGGCCCATGTAAAAAAAAAACACATGATCATACCCGTCCGGCTTAAACTCCTCTCCATGCCTTTGTTTTGGACGCTTAATGGCCTCCTCCCCCCCTTGTAAGCAACACGTGAATGACAAGCTGAGGCAGAAGCAAACCCTCCCTTGGCACAAAAAGAGTTCCATCTTTTGTACCCAAGCTGCTCTTGAGGCCGTTTTGTTGCTGCTGTGTAGCGCTCTCCCGCCCCACCACCCAGCTGCATGCAACTGCACCCACTCTTTGTGTGGGTTTCCATTCCAATAGTGGAAAAACTGGTTCTGGTATTGGAGAATTGCAATGGCAACCAAAAAGGGAGCTCTTTCGAAACTTTAGGAAAAGTTTGCTTACCATCAGAACCGACAGTGTCTTGATGATCCAGCTGTCCACCGTCGCCGTGGTCCACCCAGTTGATCCCTTCAAGACTGTCATAGCCGGAGGACTGGCCTCGATCCTTCACGGGTACCACGGTGAAGTGAGGCATATTTTCATCCCTCTCTTCTCTATCTGTCTGTCTATCGCTCTATGTTTGGCTGGTCATAGCAAGCTCGCCCTTAGCCACCTTTTGCGCTCTTCTTCCACTAAAGGCAACTACATTCCACTAGTCTGTGCTCACTTCCTCTGAAAGGGGCATGCTCAGGCTCCCCGCCCACAGACCAGCCCCCCTCCGGAACTGTTTTTGTGTGCGCAGAGGGAGAGGCCATGTGGAGGTCTGTCAGAAAGAACACCAATCCTGCAAGAAGAACGAGAAACAAGGAGGAGTGACTTTATGTTAAGTCATCCTTCGCAAAGTTTAAGGTGACCCCCGCCCTGATTCCGGCCGACACAGTCCACTTTGTGTGTCCAAGGTCCAGACAGTTGGTGCTCTGTGTGGCTAAAGCACACAAACTGCAACGTGGCAGTCTGGAAAATCAAGGACAGCTCAAAAATAAAACATGAGTGGGTGGGAGTTAATGAGGTTTTTGCACAAACTCTGCGCTAAGCAGTAAATCAACTGCACTTTTTCTGGAATTTTGCCCCTTATGTGAGACAAGAACACACACGCCTTTCTCTTGTCCGTACATTCTAAATAGTGAAAAACTGCTAGTAAGAGGCAACTAACAATGTGAATTATATTTATATAGCGATTTTTTTATATAGCTCTATTGCTTGGAAATCGGTAAGCACAACCAGAATTATTCCGTATATTGGGCGCACTGTCAATTTTTGAGAAAATGACAGGATTTTGAGTGCGCCTTATAGTCCGAAAAAATACGGTAGATTCTATTCTGCCTCTGAAGACCTCTAAAAACATCCAAAAATCTTCCATATTATGTTACATGCATGCTGTAAGTATGTATGTAATGTAGTTACAGGTACATTCTATTGTAATATTTAAAGTATTGTTTTCATTGATTTTTTCACAGAGCAACGAATGTTACTCCTGTCAACAACAACAGCAACGAGAGCACTTTCTGTATGCGCTACCACTTTAGGTAGAATTTGTGAGACTCTTGGGGCCTTTTCATGTAGCACTATTGCTCAGCGTTTCAAATAAGAATATACAACAATTCTTTAAAATGTCCGCTCTCACTGTGATGCTGACAGATGGGATGGTTTTATCTTTCAGCCCTTGTGAGCTCCTTGAGTTGCTGAATTCAGAATAAACCTCACTCTTCTGATAAAAAAAAATGGTTGCTAGCGATGTTGCAGTAGCTTTACGCTGCTTTCCATTTTTGACAGCGCAATTGAGAGTCATATAGTATCAAGTTGGTAGCGTGTGGATTTTTTAAGTTGATCGACTAACTCAAAGACAATACAGCAGTAAGAGAATCAGCTGCTCAAGCTCCTTCTTTTTTAGTGGCAGGTAGCAACCAGCTCAAGCTAGTTAGTAGTTACCGTATTTTCCGGACCATAGAGTGCACCGGGGTATAAGCCGCACACACTAAATAGTTTTCTATATATAAGCCGCACTGGACTATAAAGCACAAATATGTTGCCAAATGAGTTATTTACACAGAAGGATTCTGTAAATGTTTATTTACGTGTTTTAATTGTTTCCAAACAGTTTCTGTAACACAGCAGTAAAACGGCTGAGCAAACAAAACAGAAGTCATTTTCATGGACCCACTAGCTGTGCAAGCCAGCTCTCCAATCAGCTAAACAGACTAAAAAGCGACGGTTTGGGGAATTTACTGAATAATTTGTGTATCTGAAAAAACACAAAAAGAATTCCATTGTATGTTAATAATACTAACATATACACTCGCCAATGTGTTAGCATATTAGCTAATGCTAACGACACCAGCGTCATTACATCACGATAGCACGTACAAATATGCATGAAAAAAACGCTACAGTCATCACACATCAGACGGTTTAGTAAGTATATACAGTTCTAGTTATATTGTAAAACTTCCCAACGTTGCTTGGAGTGATGAATGAAGAGTCCATTTGGATAGAAATGATATGAACTGCTAGAAGACCGAACCGCACTCCGGTTGAAAAAAAAAAAAAAGTACTGCCAATGACTGAAAGAACACTGCAGTACTTGCAGAGAACGAATCCATCTAAAATATGGCGCTAAAGCACAACATATAAAACACCCTGTCAGTGTTTTTGCTTGTTTTTTTTAAATAAAATAATCATTAGTATTGTCGTATTTAAAACTATAAATTAGCCGCTCCGTGTTATAAGCCGAAGGGTTCAAAGTGCTGGTAAAAAGTAACGGCTTACAGTCCGGAATTTATAGAAGTAGCTGGATACTTGCTAGTGGTCGTAGGAGCAGAGGCTACCAGAAAAGTAGTTCCTCTGTGTTAGCTCTTACTATAACTATGACGCTGTAGCTTGGTTAATGTGCAGGTCACCGCATTTAAAAGAAGCGCTGTAGGAAAAATTTTTTATGTGATTTTAGAGGGTTTTACTGAAGAAATATGTATCTCTTATACAATACTTGCATTGTACAAGCAGTTTTTCACTATTCGCAACATACAAAAAAGGGAAAGACACACATGTGGTCTTGTCTCACAAAGGGATAGTGAATGATGGGCAAAACTCCCCCCAAAAACTCTAACTACACTCCTTCCAGGAAGAGTCCTACAACCATAAAAGTTGCAGATCAAAGTGTGAAACATCTGTTGTTAAGGATGTCCTCAATTTAGAGTCACTAGGGGTGTCAAAAAAAAAAATAGTTTTCGAATTAATCGCGATTCTTAATCGATTAAAATAAATCAATTTCTTTTTTTTTATCTGCCCTGTCCAGCTTTACTTTATAAAAGAGAAGTGTAAGATACTTCTCTTGTTAACTTTTTTCTGTTAGATTTATTAAATATTTGGGTAGAATTTATTAAACAAAACCAATTTTATTTTAAATAATATAGAAATGTATCAATTCATGTATTTTGTTAATTTAGTTAACCATAGGACTGGCACTTAAGGTTTTTTTTTAAAAAAGTATTGGTTTTGAATCTAGACATGTTTGTGTGGAGAATCGATTCTGAATCGAATTGTTACCATGAATTGATTAACGTGGAACCCGACTTGAACAAGTTGAAAAACTTATTCGGGTGTTACCATTTAGTGGTCAATTGTACGTAATATGTACTGTACTGTGCAATCTACAAATAAAATGTTCAATCAATCAATCAAAAACCACCAAGAATTGAATCGTGTGGTGCCCAAAGATTCTCAGCCCTACTTTCCAGACAAGCTGCCTTTGACTTTTATTGTTGGATGACAGGAGAAAACCCTATTTGGAACATTCTCTTTCACACAGAGATTTTGGAAAATCGGTTCCACTCCTGCAGATCTTTCATGTATTTGCATTTGCATTTCAGGACCGCATGGTGCCAATGTCTGATGTTACCAGAGTTGTTTTCAAAACAACAGACAGGGATAAATCAGCGTCGGGTGTTAAAACTTTTTACTCCGCTTTGAGGAAAAGTATTGCCAATAGGCCAGTGATCCTCAAACTGCAGTATGTGTACCGGGGGTGCTGCCTCGTGGCTCCCTGGAGCATTTTTAAAAAGGATTTAAAATGGAAAAAGATGGGGGAAAATAATTTTTTTCTGTTTTAGTATGTTTCTTGTTTGAGGAAAAACATGACACAAACCGTCCCAATTATTAGAAAGCCCACTATTTAATATGTTTGTGTGTATGCTTCACTGATGAGAGTATTTGGCGAACATCGTTCTGTCCGAACTAATTTCGGCGGTTCTTGAACTCACCGTTTTGTGGACTGTGACAGTTTGTTTACGTGTAAAATCTTCCACTCCTTCTTTGTCTCATTTTGTCCACCAAAAGTTTAATGCTGTGCGTGAATGCACAAATGTGAGCTTTGTTTATGTTATTGAATGGGAGGAGGCATACAGTATTTGGTAAGTGCATGACTGCAGGCTAATCAATGCTAACATGTTATTTAGACTAGCTGTATGTACATATTGCATCATTATGCCTCATTTGTAGGTATATTTGCGCTCATTTAAAATCCTTAACTTTTATCCTCTTTGTATATAATTTAGTTTTGCATGTCTCATGACACATCTTCTGTATGTAATATTGGCTGAATTTCAGATTGTTTTGTGTGTGCCATGTTGTTCCAGACCACAGCAAACATTACCTAGCTTGCCAAAGATTGTAATAAATCTATTAAACACAGACAGCCTGCCATCTCCTTTAACTTGGACACACACATCTTTACCTTTTGCCATTAAAAGCCAGTCATTTCCAGAAGTTATGTACCATTCTGAGTAGCATCGGATTTACTAATGCAGGGTTTCTCCACACATTCATTTATTTGTTGCGGCCCGCCACGAAAGAATTACGGCCGCCACAAATAAAATAAAAAAATTATTTAGTTTATTTATTTTTTTTTTTCGGCTTTTGACTCGCTCGACCGCTCATAAAAGGAATGGGACTCTGTCTGTGAATGGAGCTTGTAGTTACATATTACATACATATGTAAATATTATATAAATATGTACATAAAGTGTTGTAATTATATTCTAACTACGCTTTCTTCTTGGTCATCGCCGCTGCCTCTCCCCACCACCCTGCCGCCCGACCACACCACCACAAATAGATGCCTGACCTGTGGGAAACACTGTAATGGTTTCTAATATTGTAAAAATGTGTAGAATAAATATTACATTTCAACATTACTGTCTACAAAGATCTGCTTCAGTCTGCAACACATAGTCATTTTGATAGTTGGCTATTATAGCTAATATAGACACTTTCGTCATGTGTTGCCTTCATTATACGACTTATACACGGCTTTTCATTTTGCGGCTCCAGACAGATTAGTTTTTTTATATTTTTGTCCAATATGGCACTTTCAACATTTTGGGTTTCCAACCCTCTGCAAAGTGTTATGCTGGTAAGCAAAATTATCGCTTGATTAAAGTGCGGGGTTTTATTTTCTTATATACAAACACAGTGTTACTGTTCAAATTGTGTGCAACGTTACAGTGGCCCAAAATATTAAATACACTTGTTAAATAATGCCTCTGGCTCGTTTATAATAAAAACATTTTTTTCTTTGTAAAAAAAAAAAAAAAAAAATGTAAAATTGAAAATCACTACCATAGGCGATTTGACGTTGCCGTAAACATTACCACTAATGTTGTAGTTGTAGACCATGGGTGTCCAAACATTTTCCAGTGAGGGCCACATAAAGACTAGAGGATGCCACTTTGATACAATTTGTACATTTGAAATATTAAAACCAATACAATATAGATCCATCAATATGTTACACTAGATCGACAAAACATCGACATTGATACTAAGCTTTGTATTATTGTACACAAGGAAATGAGTGCAATACCTAATCTAACCCCCTTGAGATATTTATTTCACTGCTATTATTATTATTTTTACCAATATTTTTAATATCCCACACCAATTCAAGCCTTTTCAAGGGTTTTATCACACTCAAAAATGTACTAAAACATGCAAGAATGTTTTAAACATGTTCATCATGACAGATTTTGAACTTTGTCACGAGGTAGGCACTGGACATTGAGTCCGAGTGGACCATGTTCTGTACCTCTAATGTCGAGGCGGCCGATTGGAGCTGTGGTCGCTAGGTGGTTGGTGCCTGTCGTGGCGGTAATCCTTGAACCCGTTACCAGCGGTGAGGGATGCCGTCAAGCTGAAGAAAGAGTCCTATTGGGTCCTTTTGGCTCATGGGAATCCTAAGGCAGCGGACAGGTACCGACAGGCCAAGCAATGTGCGGCATCAGCGGTCGCGGAGGAAAAAACTCGGACAAGGGAAGAGGTTGGGGAAGCCATGGAAAACGACTTCCAGGCGGCTTCGAAGCGATTCTGGACCACCATCTGCCACCACAGGAAGGGGAAACAGTGCACTGTCCTGGTGTCCTGCTGACCTCGACTGCGGATGTTGTGGACAACAGTTTTGTTGCTTACATGCATTTTCCCCTGACATTACATATTCTAGTTATGTTACTTTATGGAGGCTTTTTAGCAAGACTTATTCAAAAAAGAAGACATCCTCACCAAATTACTTTTTAAAATTGCATTACAGCCATCGTAAAAGGGAACTGCACTTTTTTGGAATTTTGCCCATCATCCACTATCGCAAATCAAGAAAAACTGCTCGTGAGAGGTGGCAAACATACTTGCCAACCTTGAGACCTCCAAATTAAGGAGATGGGGGCAAGGGGTTCTTCAGATTCGTCTCCTTCTTGTTGTGTGTGCAGTTGTGCACTGAGCTCCAAAAGCTGTAGATGTTATTGTGGCGTCCCAGCAGAGTTAGTGCTACAAGGGGTTCTGGGTATTTGTTCGTTTATGTCAATGTTGTGTTACGGTGCGGATGTTCTCCCGAAATGTGTTTGTCATTGTTGTTTGGTGTGGGTTGACAGTGTGGCGCATATTTGTAACAGTGTTAAAATTGTTTACAAGGCCACCGTCAGTGTGACATGTATGGCTGTTGATCAAGTATGCATGCATTCCATTGTGTGTGTGTTTGTACTTGAAATTAATGTTATCATTAAACCGGTTAAAAGGATCATACAACGTGTCAGCATTTCTTGACATCTTTGAGTAAAGACCATTGTTACAACCGTCCATCGCTCCATTATTATGTGAATGGGCCGGCACCCTGTTCATATGGAGGAATAGCGGACGCCTGGACACCATGCGGCTGTTAAGGGATGAAGGTTTCAGATGAGAAAGGACTCTAAAGGCAGTACCTTTAAGGCACGCCCCCAATATTGTTGTCCGGGTGGAAATCGGAAGAAATTCGGGAGAATGGTTTCCCCGGGAGATTTTCGGGAGGGGCACTGAAATTCGGGAGTCTCCCGGGAAAATCGGGAGGGTTGGCAAGTATGGCGGCAAACATTGCAGGTAATTGGATTACCTTATTTTTCGGACTATAAATCTGGGGGTGCGACATATACTTCGTAGCGACTTAGCGACTTAAGTGTGAAATTATTAACACATTACCATAAAATATCAAACAATATTATTTATCTCATTTGCGGAAGAGACCAAGAAAATGTCAGCAATCGTCACACACACGTCAACCAATAAGAATTTGGCGGGGGAGGGTCATGGCAAAAGTACATTGTGGGTCATGGAATGCCATCCATCCATCCATCCATTTTCTACCGCTTATTCCCTTTGGGATCGCGGGGGGCGCTGGTGCGGAAGGCGGCGTACACCCTGGACAATTCGCCACTTCAGGTCATTGAAAGCTAACTGCTATATGCTACTGCCATAGCCTTTAAAATGGATAATTTCATCGTTGGCGGTAACTTATAAAAACTGAGAAGGGCTGAACAAAAATGGCACCGAAAAGGAAATAATGTACTGCAGATTACAAGATGGACGTAGTGAAATATGCAGCAGAAAACGACAAGAGGTGGCGGCGCATAGCTTTGGAGCTGGCAGAGTGGTTTAGAAGCGACATCAAGGAAGAAGATTTAATCCTATTTATCGATTAGGAGTGACAGATTGTTTGGTAAACGTATAGCATGTTCTATATGTTATAGTTATTTGAATGACTCTTACACCTACTCAGTGGCGTAGTTGTTAGAGTGTCCGCCCCGAGATCATTAAGTTGGGAGTTCAAACCCCGGCCGAGTCATACCAAAGACTATAAATGAATGGGACTCATTACCTCCCTGCTTGGCACTCAGCATACAGGGTTGGAATTGAGGGTTAAATCACCATAAAATGATTCCTGGGCGCGGCACCGCTGCTGCCCACTGCTCCCCTCACTTCTCAAAGGGTGATCAAGGGGATGGGTCAAATACAGAGGACAAATTTCACCACACCTAGTGTGTGTGTGACAATCATTGGTACTTTAACTCTAACTTAACTTAACATAATATGTTATATGTTACGTAAACATACCAGGCACGTTATCTGTTGGTTATCTATGCGTCATATAACGTACACTTATTCAGCTTGTTGTTCAGTATTCTTTATTTATTTTAAATTGCCTTTCAAATGTCTATTCTTGGTGCTGGATTTTATCAAATAACGTTCCCCCAAAAATGTGACTTATACTCCAGTGCGACGTATATGTTTTTTCTCCTTCTTTATTATGCATTTTTGGCCGGTGCGACGTATACTCCGGAGCAAAAAATACGGTAATCTATCCTGCTGATAAAGCGCTAAAAACACATCCAAAAACTGCCAACAAAAGACCTAATACGCAGCAAATTGCCTCTTGTGAATCAATTAAATCAACTATGGCTTAGAATGCAAACTTATCTTTAAATAAACTAACAGCATTTTTGGAAAATAACTGCAATTGACAAAACACAATTCACAACATGAGGCTCAGTGTTTGTGTCTGCTAATAGTATTGAAGGACTAATAAACATGAGACGCCCTCAACAATGCTTGGTCTTGTAGTGCACACTGCAAGCAGTAGGTGGGTTCTTACAGTACAAGGGCTCAGTCTTGCAGAAGAAAGTACTTTATAAAGAGAGGCAGGGTCTCAGAAGGCCCATGGGGGTCAGAGTTTTGTTCTGGAGGAGGTCTGAGAATTCCTCAACTCATAAAAATTCTCAAGATAATGTGGGAAGAATGACAAAATGTGAGTCTAGGACAGTGGCTCTCAAATGGGGGTACGCGTACCCCTGGGGGTGCTTGAAGGTATGCCAAGGGTTACGTGAGATTTTTTTTAAATATTCTAAAAATAGCAACAATTCAAAAATCCTTCATGAATATATTTATTGAATAATACTTCAATAAAATATGAATGTATGTTCATAAACTGTGAAAAGAAATGCAACAATGCAATATTCAGTGTTGACAGCTAGATTTTTTGTGGACATGTTCCATAAATATTTATGTTAAAGATTTATTTTGTTGTGAAGAAATGTTTAAAATTAAGTTCATGAATCCAGATTGATCTCTATTACAATCCCCAAAGAGGGCA
Organism: Nerophis ophidion; assembly: GCF_033978795.1. Lineage (NCBI taxonomy): Eukaryota > Metazoa > Chordata > Actinopteri > Syngnathiformes > Syngnathidae > Nerophis > Nerophis ophidion. The sequence continues at coordinate 11,846,431 of NC_084612.1, read as the reverse complement.
CTTTAAGTTGATGATTACTTCCATGTGTAGAAATCTTTATTTATGAATGAATCACTTGTTTTTTTTCAACAAGTTTTTAGTTATTTTTTTAACTTTTTTTTCAAAATAGTTCAAGAAAGATCACTACAAAGGAGCAATATTTTGCACTGTTATACAATTTAATTAATCAGAAACTGATGACATAGTGCTGTATTTTACTTCTTTATCTCTTTTTTTCAACCAAAAATAATTTGCTCTGATTAGGGCATGGGTGTCAAACTCTGGCCCGCCGTGTAATTTAATTTGGCCCTTGAGGCAAAATCAAATTAACATTACAGCTGGCCCGCTGTTATTACACAGCAGCAGTGCCGCTGTAACAACTGGATTGCTCACATTTGCCAATCCTTCCGAAGTTTAGTGCCCCTCCCGAAAATCTCAAGGGGCAAGCATTCTCCCGATTTTTACCCGGATAACAATATTGAGGGCCTTTAGCATTCTCTACAACCTGTCGTCACGTCCGCATTTCCTCCATACAAACAGCGTGCAAGCCCACTCGCATAATATATGCGGCTATTATACACACATAAATAAATGCAAGGCATACTTGGACAACAGCCATACAAGTCACACTGAGGGTGGCCGTATAAACAACTTTAACACTGTTACAAATATGCGCCACACTGTGAACTCACACCAAACAAGAATGACAAACACATTTCGGGAGAACATCTGCACTGTAACATAAGATAAACACAACAGAACAAATACCCAGAAACCTTTGCAGCACTAACTCTTTCAGGACGCTACAATATATTTTGTTATTTACCTCAGAAGGGTGCAAATAGAAAAGAGGCATTAAGTTTGTATTTGAATTTTATTTGAAATGCCATTGATATTTTTTAATTATTATTATTATTATTTGAAACTTGATTTTGCATGTCACTATAAAGTTACTGTATACAAGCCTTGCTTGTTCAATATTCAATGCAAAACTTGTTTGGGTCCCTATTAAAAGGTTAATTTGTTCAACCATGGCCCGCGGCTTCATTCAGTTTTAAATTTTGGCCCACTCTGTATTTGAGTTTGACACCCCTGGATTAGGGGGTACTTGAATTAAAAAAAGGTTCACAGGGGGTAAATCACTGAAAAAAGGTTGAGAACCACTGGTCTGGGACACCCTGTTTGTCAATTGGCTTAAAATCATTTAGAAATGTAATTAAGAATACTAACCGCTAGATGGCAACCTTGGAACGCCTGGAAAGTGCTGCTATAAGCATGGCGTGACTTCTGCATCTTCATTGTCACCACCAGGTGGCACACTAAACCAAGAAAAAACAACATCAGGGACACCTGTGCACTCCATTTCTAAGACATTATTCAGAAAAGTATGACCTTGTTGCTACATTTTAATTGGCACTGTCCATTAAACATTTAATATGTTATTTTTGTGGTTGTATTGGCGTTTCTAATACTTTGACCATCTCGAGAATCAGCAAGTGTTCTGTTTTCTCCAAGAACGTCTATGAGATCAAATCCCTGCTTAATGAGTTTACAGCGCACCATCTACCAGTCACTCTTAATGACCACTTTTATGATGATGGTTAAGAAAGAGAACCTTATTAGAGACGTTTCCCAGGATTTCTGCAAAAGCCTTTTTTCCCCCACAGTCGACTTATCCACTTTGAGAAAATGAATGCTACTTCATGGCTAAATTCTAATTGAGAGTGAAGGCTAAGCCTCCCCTTGTCTTTTCGACCATTGGCATTGATTTTGATTTTCTAATACTGAGCCTGAGGTGACTTAAGTCGATCCAATTAAATTTGGCTGCCGTCTTTAGCTTGACACGACCCCCGGGGGCCTTTCCACTTTGCATCCAGCAAAGCCACAAATGCCATGCAGCAGTGCTGCAATCCAGTGTCTGCAACGGGCTTGTGGTGGATTTATACAAGAGGCTGTGTGGGTTCCAACAGTCGTTATTGACCAGACGGACGAAAATATCTTGATTCTTTTAAACTGTTAAAATATGTCTCTTAAGTCACACAAAACTGAGTTCAACACCCATCAGGTCATATTTAACCTCAAATTTATCATTCAACCTTCAAAATTATTTGACTTGTTCATGACACCTGGGCTACCATTTTTTAATCCTCCCCAAATTCCAGGTTTTCTCTGAGTTCCACTATTTGTTTTGGTTTTTGTGCTAATGCTTGACTGGATGAACACGTATTGGACACTTTGGTCTCTTTGGACGGACCCTCGCTTATTGTCATGGACTGGATATTGGCCAAGAGCTAGTGGGCAGCCTAGGACGGAGCCGGCTCTCTTGGTTGCTTCGTTGGGTCTGTTACTATCGCTGACTGTGTTGCCCCACCACCACCCCCAACACTCACCCCGCGATGTATGTAGGTATTGAAATGGTGATTTTGTTTTGTTTAGTTTCTTTGTCTATGCACGGTGCGATGGTATGTGCTCATTATGTATTATTTATTGCTCATTTTATTGTTTGTTTTATTTTACTTTTGTAGCTGTATGTAAAGTTGCAGGTGGTTGCGTTAACTTTGAGGTCCTTTAATGTCCTTTGTGTTGTGTATTTTCCCTCCTTTTTCATGTGATTTTACATTATTTTTGTGGACTTTTTGGATCTGCACTGCAACCACATATATAAAGTCTATCCTGTCCTATGCTATTTGCATGCTAACTTTTTAAGCTAACGCAGTAGGCGTTGAGCTCAGAGCAGTGGCAGGTCGTGCATTTCCCACCTAGGCCTTCGGTGATGTCTGACTTCAATGATTACCTCTCAAAATATTATAATTTATGTTACCAGATGACCATTGCTGAATAAATACTATACAGAAACATGGAAATTGAATAACCACCAACAGTGTACATAAAAGGTTATTTTCTGCCACATTAAAAAATCAACAAACCCACATCAGCAACTAAAACATATCTTAGGTGGTACTGTCAAAATAAAACTGCAAAAAACATATTAAACGTGAAAAAATGAAGAAATAAAATATCTGATCTCACAATTTGTAGAAATCATTCAAGCTTCCGGTGTTGGCTGATATCGTCTCACAAGATGTAGTTTCTTTGTAAATCTCTCCCTTTTGAAAATGGCTTTGCAAATATAAGTGCTGTCTTGTCTAATCATAAAAGATGCAGACGAGAGCGTGTTGGCTAAGTTCTTAAAGTTTACTCCACAAGGTACTCATCAAAAACCTCCCACTAAACGGGGGTAGTGCGCATGCTAGGGCTGGGCGATATATCGATATAAAGGATATATCGCAGGTTTGTCTCTGTGCGATATAGAAAATGCCTATCGTAATATTCGATTATATGTTCTCACACAGTTGCTTTTAGCTGCGTGCATTACATTACTGGCGTTTCTCACTCCTTTTCGTCTCCTTCTCACAGAGACATGAAACAAGCCCGCCTTCCTACATACGTCACATTCTGTCACGCGTCTAGCGTCATACGCTCTCGCCGAGAGCTATTGTTAGCATGGCTAACGTTAGCTGAGGCAGGTCGAGTTACTTTTAGCTGCTGGCATTACACAACAGGCGTTTCTCACTCCTGCTCGTTTCTCGTTCTCACAGAGACAGAAAACAAGCCCACCTTCTTACATTCGTCACATACTGTCACACGTCTAGCTTCATATGCTCTCGCCTACCAGAGAGGTAGCAGCATGGCTAACGTTAGCTGAGGCAGGTCGAGTTGAGCGGAGCTTGTGACAATTCAAGAGAGACAAGGTGCGGAACTGATCACAAATGGAGGAAGAACAATAAATGCCCAAAATAAAGAGCAGGGGGTCATCAGATATTTAGCAGACAACAGCAAAAAGCAAAGTATGCAGCAGAAGTGTTACTACAAAAAGGTAGCAACACTATTAATTTGTTCTTTCATTTAAAAAGTCACCCGTGAGAGAATGAAGAGTATTTAATAAATACAATTTTGGTCAATTGACTTAGTTGTGACTTCCCTCGCTGCATGAAAGTTTAAAAGTAGCATATATTAATGCAGTATGAAGAAGAATGTTTTAATGTGGACACATAGAATCATCATACTGCATCAGGTGTTCATTCAAGGCCAAGGCAAAATATCTTAATATATATCGTATATCGCAATATGGCATGAAAATATTGCGATATTAATAAAAGCCAATATCGACCAGCCCTAGCGCATGCTCTTCATTACTGTGACATATCGCCATTGCCGGGTAATGGAGTTCTAATACTACCTAGCTCATAACATCACAATATACAGGTATATCTGCCTTGGGTCAGCTAGAAGGCCTTACTAACAACAGCTTGTGATCTGATTAGCTAGCACAACTGTCTGTTAAATTTTTAAGTCCATTCACTGACAGTGCCCGCATGCTGAATCTGAAGGCTTCGGACAGATTTCGTACAGCATGGCAACATAAGCTAGCTGAATTCTGATTGGATAAAAACTCTGAGGGGAACATGAATACTTTTAGATACTTATTGAAAGTAAATAAAAAATAACTTTTATCTTTAATTATGATCATGACTTCTAGTTATGCAGAGAAAACCTTACTGGCCGTGATGGCACAACACTGCCTCAGTCATCTAACTTGGTATTTGACAATTGTTAACTTTTTTAGCTAATTTTGCAAGCGGCCACCTCAGAGTCATATAACTCGGTACTTAACACATGCTAGGTGTTAGCATGCTAACATTAGCACACTCACTCTTTTCGATAGTTTTACTTGAAGGGTCTCGCTACGGCCACAGTCGGAACTCTCTTGAAGGAATCAATAAAGTACTATCGATTTATCTATCTATTGCAAGTCACGCACTCTCTAAGTTGCGCCCACAAAAGTGACGATAACGGAAGTAAACCGTGTTTTAAAAACATGCCCGCAGTGGCGCAGACATTGCGAGAGTGGTCACTTGATTTGTAACGTTATCCAAGATGGCTAATGAAACCGACCATTACTAGTTATTAATTAGGCTATTCAATGTATTCATTTTTCGGCTGATTACATACAATCTTAACCCTAACCAAATCCCCAAACTTAACCCTAACCGTAACATTAACTTTTTTTTCATTAGTATTTTTTTATTTCTGTTTTCCATGTTACACATTGTCTCCCCCGGCTTCACTTCCATTTTTTTTTAACCCTGTGGGCACGTATTTAAGTGGGCGCCACTTAAACTATAGTGGGCCCGACTAACAGTAGTTCTGCGTGGCCGCAGTTAGATATACCTGAGTTTTACAGGTATGTCAGGAAAAATCGATAAGCACAACTACCAAGGCAAACGAGACAGCACACAGAGTAGGTATAAATAATAATAACAAACAGAGGTTGTGCCTTAAAATTGCCACTACACCTAAAATGTATGTAGTGAATTCAAACGATATACATATACATACATATATATATACATATATACATATATATATATATATATATATATATATATATATATATATATATATATATATATATGAGGCCACACATCACTCCTACCTTTCACCTACATACAACAATAACAAAGACGAGCATATCACGTCGTAAAACCTAAAGCAGGGCTATTCAACCACTAGCACCATACCAGCCACCGAGTTCAGTTCAAAACTTGGGAGACAAACATTTTTCCAATATATTTTTGAAAATAATAGAGTGCCCTTGTTGCATAGATTAACTTGGACCACTGTTAACACATTGGCAAATCTTTGCAATGACATTTTAAACAAAACTCAAAGCTTGAAAGTAACATAAGACATCCCTTTAAGTATGCTCTTTTTAACTAAGGTTTTGCTGTAAGTAAGTCTGGGCAATATGGCTGAAAACTGTATAACAATTTAAGTGTTTTATATTGGTCGATATGATCTTTGTTGGCCCTGCGATGAAATGGCGACTTGTCCAGGGTGTACGCCTCCTTCCGCCCAAATGCAGTTGAGATAGGCTCCAGCACCCCCCTCGATCTCTGGAATGCCCTCCCGGTAATAGTTCGAGATGCCACCTCAGTAGAAGCATTTAAGTCTCACCTTAAAACTTATTTGTATACTCTAGCCTTTAAATAGACTCCCTTTTTAGACCAGTTGATCTGCCGTTTCTTTTCTTTTTCTCCTATGTCTCACTCTCCCTTGTGGAGGGGGTCCGGTCCGATGGCCATGGATGAAGTACAGGCTGTCCAGAGTCGGGACCCAGGATGGACCGCTCGTCCGGCGTCGGGACCCAGGATGGACCGCTCGTCTGTGTATCGGCTGGGGACATCTCTGCGCTGCTGATCTGCCTCCGTTTGGGATGGTTTCCTGCTGGCTCCGCTGTGGACGGGACTCTCGCTGCTGTGTTGGATCCGCTTTGGACTGGACTCTCGCGGCTGTGTTGGATCCACTATGGATTGAACTTTCACAGTATCATGTTAGACCCGCTCGACATCAATTGCTTTCCGTCCCCTTAAGAGGGGGGGGGGGGGGTTGCCAACATGTGGTCCTCTCCAAGGTTCTCATAGTCATCATTGTCACCGACGTCCCACTGGATGTGAGTTTTCCTTCCCCTAATGTTGGCCTACCGAGGATGTCGTAGTGGTTTGTGCAGCCCTTTGAGACACTAGTGATTTAGGGCTATATAAGTAAACATTAATTGACCCCGGACTGTTGAACGACTGAAGCTCTACATAAAACAAGAATGGGAAAGAATTCCACTTTCAAAGCTTCAACAATTAGTTCCCTAAGTTCCAAAACGTTTATTGAGTGTTGTTAAAAGAAAAGGTGATGTAGCACAGTGGTGAACATGCCCTTTCCCAACTACTTTGGCACATGTTGCAGCCAAGAAATTCTAAGTTAATTATTATTATTTGCACAAAAAAAAAAGTGTATTAGTTTGAACATCAAATATCTTGTCTTTGTAGTGCATTCAATTGAATATGGGTTGAAAAGGATTTGCAAATGATTGTATTCCGTTTATATATACATCTAACACAATTTTCCGACTTGTATGGAAACAGGGTTTGTATATACATACATATATGTATATATATATATATATATATATATATATATATTTACATATATATATATATATATATATATACACACACATACACATATATATTTATATTAATAATGTAAGCATACATATATGTATAGGCTATATATGTGTATATGAGTGTATATTGTTACTTTACATTCAGTTTACTTTTTAAAGGCTGGTGTAGATGATGACAAACTAACCCAGAAAGAATCTTAGGAACCTTATTAGAGTGTCTGTTGTTCTATAAAGTGGTATGCTTGTCTCATTGTTACAGACACATTGATTCAAAGTAACTCCTTGGATTGTATTCAGCATCCAAGATAAGACCAAAAGTTTCCAAACAAGGTTCTTACTGAAAGACATTCCGATAAGAAGTAAACAGACTTCTACCACTCCACAGACACCGCTCAGTATCAGCTTCTACAAACCAGAGTCTCATTATTACACAATAGTGTTAGAGTTGATTAAAACTGAAAATTATTACTTTTGTTCAGGATGAATTTTTGATACTGAATGTTAGAGCGCAGCTTTACCAAATAAAGTGACCGGTGAGTGGAAATATGCATGTCATCTACAAACATACTTGCCAACCCTCCCAGATTTTTCGGGAGACTGCCGAAATTCAGCGCCTCTCCCGAAAACCTACCGGGGCACATTTTCTCCCGAAAATCTCCCGAAATTTAGGCGGAGCTGGAGCCCACGCCTCCTCCAGCTACGTGCGGACCTGAGTGACGTGTCAACATCCTGTTTTCACGTCCGCTTCCCCACAATATAAACAGCAAGCCTGCCCAATGACGTTATAACTGTAGAATGATCGAGGGCGAGTTATTGGTTTCTTATGTGGGTTTATTGTTAGGCAGTTTCCTTAACGTCCTCCCAGCGCGGTAACAACATACAACAACAGCAGTCAGGTTTTCGTCTACCGTGAAGCAGTTCGTCTGCCATAAACAGCAATGTTGTGACACTCTTAAACAGGACAATACTGCCATTTACTGTACATGCATATGTGACAATAACATCTACGGCTTTTAGAGACTGCAGAAGAACGAGGAAGATACAGCCATGGCAACGCTGACGACGAGTAAGATGAAGAAATACGCTTGTAAGTTCCAAGCCGCAGCTGCGATTGGACCTGGGTAACCTCCGGGAAGAAGTAGTGGACTACCAATTGCTTGGCAGTGAAGATCTTCCTCAGGAAGCAAAGATTGATCGGTTTTGGGTCATGCTAGGGAGAGATAGAAGATTCCAGACTCTAGTGCATTTGATGAAAGCACTTTTTTGGGGTGTTCAGCATCGTTAGAAAGATAGTGACAGAGAATAAAACAAGGATGGACAATTCAACCGTTAGCTCAACAATGAGTAGATGAGTGTTATGTGTGTGTGTATATCTGTAAATAAATGAACACTGAAATTCAAGTATGTCTCTTATTTATATATATATATATAGAGAATTCACTGAAATCAATCAATCAATCAATCAATGTTTACTTATATAGCCCTAAATCACTAGTGTCTCAAAGGGCTGCACAAACCACAACACAAACCATTACGACATCCTCGGTAGGCCCACATAAGGGCAAGGAAAACTCACACCCAGTGGGACGTCGGTGACAATAATGACCCAGTGGGACGTCGGTGACAATGATGACTATGAGAACCTTAGAGAGGAGGAAAGCAATGGATGTTGAGCGGGTCTAACATGATACTGTGAAAGTTCAATCCACAATGGATCCAACACAGTCGCGAGAGTCCAGTCCAAAGCGGATCCAACACAGCAGCGAGAGTCCCGTTCACAGCGGAGCCAGCAGGAAACCATCCCAAGCGGAGGCGGATCAGCATCGCAGAGATGTCCCCAGCCGATACACAGGCAAGCAGTACATGGCCACCGGATCGGACCAGACCCCCTCCACAAGGGAGAGTGGGACATAGAAGAAAAAGAAAAGAAACGGCAGATCAACTGGTCTAAAAAGGGAGTCTATTTAAAGGCTAGAGTATACAAATGAGTTTTAAGGTGAGACTTAAATGCTTCTACTGAGGTAGCATCTCGAACTATTACCGGGCGGGCATTCCAGAGTACTGGAGCCCGAACGGAAAACGCTCTATAGCCCGCAGACTTTTTTTGGGCTTTGGGAATCACTAATAAGCCGGAGTCCTTTGAACGCAGATTTCTTGCCGGGACATATGGTACAATACAATCGGCAAGATAGGATGGAGCTAGACCGTGTAGTATTTTATACGTAAGTAGTAAAACCTTAAAGTCACATCTTAAGTGCACAGGAAGCCAGTGCAGGTGAGCCAGTACAGGCGTAATGTGATCAAACTTTCTTGTTCTTGTCAAAAGTCTAGCAGCCGCATTTTGTACCAACTGTAATCTTTTAATGCTAGACATGGGGAGACCCGAAAATAATACGTTACAGTAGTCGAGGCGAGACGTAACAAACGCATGGATAATGATCTCAGCGTCTTTAGTGGACAGAATGGAGCGAATTTTAGCGATATTACGGAGATGAAAGAAGGCCGTTTTAGTAACGCTTTTAATGTGTGACTCAAAGGAGAGAGTTGGGTCGAAGATAATACCCAGATTCTTTACCGTGTCGCCTTGTTTAATTGTTTGGTTGTCAAATGTTAGAGTTGTATTATTAAATAGAGTTCGGTGTCTAGCAGGACCGATAATCAGCATTTCCGTTTTTTTGGCGTTGAGTTGTAAAAAGTTAGCGGACATCCATTGTTTAATTTCATTAAGACACGCCTCCAACTGACTACAATCCGGCGTGTTGGTCAGCTTTAGGGGCATGTAGAGTTGGGTGTCATCAGCATAGCAGTGAAAGCTAATACCGTATTTGCGTATGATGTCACCTAGCGGCAGCATGTAGATGCTGAAGAGTGCAGGGCCAAGGACCGAACCCCGGGGAACTCCACACGTTACCTTAACGTAGTCCGAGGTCACATTGTTATGGGAGACACACTGCATCCTATCAGTAAGATAAGAGTTAAACCAAGACAGGGCTAAGTCTGACATACCAATTCGTGTTTTGATACATTCTAATAAAATATTATGATCGACGGTATCGAAAGCAGCGCTAAGATCGAGGAGCAGCAACATAGATGACGCATCAGAATCCATCGTTAGCAATAGATCATTAGTCATTTTTGCGAGGGCTGTCTCCGTGGAGTGATTTGCCCTGAAACCGGATTGAAAGGTTTCACATAGATTGTTAGACGCTAAGTGTTCATTTAACTGCTCCGCAAAAAAATTTTCGAGGATTTTTGAAATAAAGGGAAGGTGAGACACCGGTCGGTAGTTTACCATGAGGTCAGGATCGAGGTTAGGTCTTTTAAGAAGAGGATGAATAACCGTTTTTTTGAATGCTAGGGGAACAGTGCGCGAGGAAAGTGATAAGTTTATAATATTTAGCACTGATGGACCTAATAATACAAAGAGCTCCTTGATCAGTTTCCCAGGAAGAGGGTCAAGTAAACATGTTGTTTGTTTTATTCCATTTACACGTTGTAACAATTCCTCTAATGTTATTTCCTCAAAACGAGAGAAACTATTTTGGAGGGCAGTATCCGCCGTATATACAATAGTGTCAGTGTTAATAGAACCCCGTTGTAGCTGGGACGCATTGTCTTTAATCTCCTTTCTAATGACTTCAATTTTCTTACTAAAGAATTGCATAAAGTCATCAGCTGAGTGGGTGGAGCTACTGGAAGGAGTCCCTTGTTGGGTTAGCGATGCTACCGTACTAAACAAAAATTTAGGATCGTTTTTATTACGGTGGATGAGATTTGAGTAATAATTAGCTTTAGCTAAGGTAAGCATGCGTTTATAAGTTATTAAACCATCACTCCATGCTTGATGGTGCACCTCAAGTTTAGTCGTGCGCCATTTGCGTTCCAGCTTTCTGCATAATAATTTCTGAGCTCTAGTTTCTTCTGTAAACCACGGGGTGCGCTTTTTTGGAGCCTTTTTTAACTTTAGCGGTGCCATGTTATCAATGGTTTCGCGCAGGGCGTCGTTAAAGTTGTTAGTGAGGTTATCAATAGAGCCCACATATTTTGGGAATGGTGCCATTACCGAGGGCAGTAGGTCAGCAAGAGTTGTCGTTGTGGCCGTATTAATGTTGCGGCTGCTATAGCAGTTATTATTATTATTAGTTTGACGAACATGCGTCTGAACCTCGAATTTTATAAGGTAATGATCGGACAATACTTTAGTATACGGGAGTATCGTAACTTTGGAAGCGGTGATACCCCTGACAAGCACTAGGTCTATCGTATTACCGTTGCGATGCGTGGGTTCATTTATTATTTGTGTGAGACCACAGCTATCAATTATAGTCTGGAGCGCTACGCACTGTGGGTCCGATGGGGTATTCATATGGATATTAAAGTCCCCCATTATGATTATATTATCAGCGTGTGTCACTAGATCAGCAACGAACTCTGAGAATTCATTGATAAAGTCCGAATAGGGCCCTGGGGGGCGGTAGATAACAGCCAGGTGTAGAGGCAGCGGTGTGACAGACCTCATAGTAAGCACCTCAAACGATTTATATTTATTATTTATGTTAGGACTAAGGTTAAAGATTTCGTTGTATATTAGTGCGACCCCCCCACCCCTTTTAAGCGGACGGGCCATATGCGCATGTGTAAAGTTAGGAGGACTTGCCTCATTTAGCGCAAAAAAGTCGTTAGGTTTAAGCCAAGTTTCACTGAGACCGATGACGTTAAGATTGTTGTTTCTGATGATATCATTAACTAACAACGTTTTTGGAGACAATGATCTTATGTTTAAAAAATCTATATTATAGGTAGTGGGCTGTTTTAGGGAAGTCAAGTATTTCTTATACATATATATGAAATACTTGACTTGGTGAATTCTAGCTAAATACTCCTCCCATCTTAACCACGCCCTGCCCCAATCACGCCCCCGCTCCACCCCTGACCACACCCCCACCCCCACCCCACCTCCCGAAATCGGAGGTCTCAAGGTTGGCAAGTATGTCTACAAACCTGTGTCCAAAAGCCATCATACAAAAGATTACTAAAACATGGCTCCATTGTGGAAGTCAAGAATCGAAGACTCAAGGTTGGAACCCTGTGGAACCTTATCCGTGGCAATGCATGATCTATCATCTTTATGACATGGGTGGACAAAATAGTTACTGAGAGCAGTTGGAAATGAGTCCCCGCCACAGACGATGACGTTATCTGGGCTCTCAAATGAGTCCCCGCCACAGACGTTATCTGCTGCGTCTGTGGCGGGGACTCATTTCGGACTGCTCTCTCTATGGTGTCGTGCTCGTAGTTTCTGCTGATGTCTTCACCCCCGATCGTGCCCCTTCCGCCTCTCTTATGGTCTAGGAGCAGATGCGCAGATTGTGAGCAGGTGTGTGTCTTACGCACCTGACTCAGATTGCCGTGCTCCTGCCGCTCCGCGTGCGTCACGCCTCTCCTCGCCGCCGCATGCCCCGCCTCCTGACCTCCATCTTGGTCCAGACCGCCTCTGTCCGCCCGCTGTCGGCCAGTCGGCTGCGTCTCTCCACAAGTACATTAAAAGTATTGCGAAATTTGGGTTAGAATTAACCTTACTGAGCATGTCTTTGATGTCAAATATACTTCACTGGTGGAGCAGAGACTAAATTTAACAGTCCTGGATTGAAGCCATTGTCTTGCTGCTGTCTCCCCCATTTAACAGATACTGTTGTTTGTTGCTTTAAAACGAGACTAGCAATAAACAAAAAAGTGTGGTCTGTTGTGTCATGTGTTGATTTATCAATACAAGAAAGGATCAAGTTGTCGTCTTAACAAGCTTTTACTCACAACATTACAACTACTCCAAGTGCCAACTGCTAGCCTCAAACACGTATACAGAATTTCGTAACATGAAGACGCGCCGCAACCCGTACATAATCACAACATAAAAATCACGGAACAAATCAATTTAAAAAAAAGAGATAAAACAAAAGTAGTGAACAGAAGGAAAAAAAAAGATAAATAATACTATGATAAATGTCAAAACAAGCAGGAATGCACAAAGCCATGTTTGTTAGCAGTGAACTCCCTGTATGATCAGTGTCAGAGCTTGGTCCGCATTGCTGGCAGTAAATGCTTCTTCAGCACCCGCAGTGAGCAAACTCGTCCCAAAGATAGCGCCAAAGCACAAACAGTAAAACATAAAACACACCTTTCCGTTTATGTTAGGTTCTATGCATGTCAAAGTTAAGTATTCCGATTTAATGTGTGGTGCATACAAATGCACGTCACAATCAGATACTTTTTTTCAGGGTCCATGTACATAGTAACATTCTGAACCTAATGATGATCAGATTAAATAATTGTTTTTCATGTACACATGGCTAATTCCATCTGGACCGTCAGGCCAGCAAAGAACTTCTATACAATAGAAATATTTTATAGAAATTACATACATACATGCAGAATCTATCAATTGATTTGATTGTTTTGAAAAAAAAACATTTTATATATCAAAACTGTCAGCTGTCACTGTTGCGGAAATCTGTGGGGAAAGGTTTGCCTGTGAGCGTGCGCTGATGACATCAGCCTCACATCTCCACCGTGGAGCGCACAGGTGAGCACAAGAATCAGCCTAATTGGCAGCTCACGCCAGCACTCCATAAAGGTTTGGCAGCTCGGATCTTTGTCCAGTGGTCTTGCAGAGCAGCTGATGGCAGCCGGACAGCAACATCGCATACTAAATCACTAGACTAAAACGCATTGGGAAAAGGAAAAGATCACAGAGGCTATCGGTAAAAGCTCATGTCTTTTTACTGGCCCGAAACAAACTGTTTGGAAGACAGAAGCCTAGGTCTGTGTTTCTGGAGCAAACAAATCAGATGTATTGTTTGTTAAAAGTGCTGGCTGTAGAGAGGTTAAAAGGTCACGCTGTATTGACTGCTTTGCAGTTGGGAAATTGTGTGCTTATTTGAATTAGTTTAAGGTAGGGCTGGGCGATATATCGATATACACGATATATCGCGCGGTTTGTCTCTGTGCGATATAGAAAATGACTATATTGTGATATTTGAGTATACATTCTCACGCAGTTGCTTTTAGCTGCGGGCATTACATTATAGGCTCTTCTCGCTCTTTCCTGTCTCTCCTTCTCACAGACAGCAAGCGCATCTTCTTACCGTACGTCACATTGTGTCACGTCATACGTCACATACGTATACGCCCTCATGGAGCAGAGAGGTAGCAGCATGGGTAACGTTAGCTGTGATGCTAGCAGAGCCGTGCGAGTGGTAATATGAGAGAAAGAAGGTGCGAATGAAGGAAGAATTAATTCCCAAGAAAAACAGCAGGGGGTCCATCGTCTGGCGGTGGTTTGGCTTCAAGTGGGAATACTGTATGTCGAACAGACAACCATAATTTGTCAAGTGTGGGCCAAAAGCGTTGCTACAAAAAATAGCATTACAGCTAATATGTAGCATCATTTGAAAAGTCACCTGCTAGAGAATGAAGAGTGCTTACACCGCATTTCAGGTGCCACACGCCTACACCATCAAAATACCTAGGCAAACATTTCCAGATCAACACCGTATGAAAAAAATAGTCAACAACAGAATTTAATAACGTCCGTAGTAACCTACCACAAAGCGAAGGACGAACACTATTTGATTTCCTATTATGCAGCTCATTTTTATTTAACACTTACAATGTCTCTGACAATCTTGCACTTTCTGTTTTGGAAATGACATGAAAGTTTGTGCCATTGTTTGATAACTGTTTAATAAATACAGTTTTGGTCAATCGACTTAGTTGTGATTTCCTTGTCTGCATGAAAGTTTAAAATGAGCATATATTAATGCAGTATGAACAAGAATGTTTTAATGTAGACACATAGAATCATCATTCTGCTGTGATTATATGTATCAAGTGTTAATTCGAGGCCAAGACAAAATATTGAGATATATATTGTGTATCGCGATATGGCCTAAAAATATAGAGATAAAAAAATGCCATATTGCCCAGCCCTAGTTCAAGGTGAATAATGTAAATAGTCAAATCTGTCTGCTGTACCTGATTTCAGTTGAATTAAATGTGTGATTTGAATTATAACATAAAATATGTAAAATGATCTTGGTTAAAATACAAGGAAAAAGCAGGTTAATTTAAAAATAGAAATGGGCTTCTGTTTATTAATGCTTACATTTTACAGTTTTGCCTTTGCCCACCTGCCTTGGTTGACTCAATGAGCAATTGTTAATATAGGCTATTGTTTAATATAATATTTTGCCTAGCATGTGCTTTGGTGAGTTTGTTTAAATACTGATTTGAGTTTAATACTTTGTTTCCATACGTTTAAAGGTTTTTCACCTTCCTGTTTCTGGTCAATAAATCCGCAAACTGAGTGAAATCCTGAGTCTGGTCAAATCATTCCCTTAAAAGTGTGGGAAACCCATGCAACTAAAGTTACACTTGACAGTCACGCACACAAAAACACACACGCAAACCTAAGCCCATTGTGACGTGTCGCAGCTTTGCAAACAGTTCAGTGTCAAACTCAATCACACAGGGGGCGAAAATTAGCATGCTGCGGTTTCCTTGAATTCGGACTCATTTTCTATTCCAGTTGCCAGTCAGGCTGCCTTGCACATGCAGAGTGGGCAATTACAGCCGCTAAATTTGCAAGTGCATGAAATACGTTTAGCCGCACAATACGAAGGTCCTTAGTTTGATCCCGGGCTCGGGGTCCTCCTGTGTGGAGTTTTGCATGTTCTTCCCATGACTGCATTGGGTTCCCTCCAGGTACTCCGGCTTCCTCCCACCTCCAAAGACATGCACCTGGGGATAGGTTGATTGGCAACACTAAATTGGCTCTAGTGTGTGTGAATGTTGTCTGTCTATCTGTGTTGGCCCTGCAATGAGGTGGCGACTTGTCCAGGGTGTACCGTGCCTTCCGCCCAAATGTAGCTGAGATGGGCTGCAGCACCGCCCGCAACCTCGAAAGGGACAACAGGTAGAAAATTAATGGATGGATGGATAAAATACGCTTCCCAAATGCTTAAACTGGGACTTTGTTAAAAGAGCCGTTCAAAAGACTTGATTTGCCCGCGAACGTCACATCTCTGCGACAAATATAATCATGCCAAGCGCTGCCTGGATTGATACAGCCTTTTCAAATTTAAAATGTTATCTACTTCATGGATTTAAATTTTCCACAGCCCCCTCACAAAAAAATGTGGCATGGCAAAGTCTGCCTTATAAGGGAACATTATCACCAGACCTATGTAAGCGTCAATATATACCTTGATGTTGCAGAAAAAAGACCATATGTTTTTTTAACCGATTTCCAAACTCTAAAAGAGTGAATTTGTCGATGTAAACGCCTTTCAATTGTTCGCTGTCGGAGCGATGACCTTTCACCCGTGACATCACAATGGGAAGCAATCCGCCATTTTCTCAAACACATTACACACACAAGTCGAATCAGCTCTGTTATTTTCCATTTTTTCGACCTTTTTCCGTACCTTGGAGACATCATGCCTTGTCGGTGTGTTGTCGGAGGGTCTAACAACACGATCAGGGACGGATTCAAGTTGACTTACGTGGAGTGTGCATCGATTAGCACGGCATGCTAATCGATGCTAACATGGTATTTAGGCTAGCTGTATGTACATATTGCATCCTTATGCCTCATTTGTAGCTATATTTGCATCCAGCCTTTCCCTCCACCCACATTTAATGCCAAACAAAGACATACCAATCGACGGATTCAAATAGCACCACTGTCAAAAGATGCGCAAGTCCCTCGTTTGTTCTGCACATTTTACCGACGATAGCGATGCTACGACAGAGATGTGTGGATATCCTGCGACACTCAAAGCAGATGCATTTCCAACGATAAAGTCAACGAAATTACAAAGGTGAGTTTTGTTGATGTTATTGACTTATGTGCTAATGTGACGCATTTGGTCACGCCATGACTGCCAGCTAATCGATGCTAACATGCTATTTAGGCTAGCTGTATGTACATTTGTAGCTATATTTGCATCCAGCCTTTCCCTCCACCCACATTTAATGCCAAACAAACACTTACCAATCGACTGATTTAAGTTGTTCTAGTGGTCAAAAGATGCAATCGTTGGTTAGAAGGCGATCGCCGAATAGCTTCAATAGCTATTCGCTCAATAGCTCCAGTTTCTTCTTCAATTTTGTTTTCGCTATCTGCCTCCACACTCCAACCATCTGTTTCAATACATTCGTAATCTGTTGAATCGCTTAAGACGCTGAAATCCAAGTCTGAATACGAGCTAATGTCACTATATCTTTCTGTTCTATCCGCCATGTTTGTTTGTATTGGCATCACTATGTGACGTCACAGGAAAATGGACGGGTGGATTTACAGATAGCGAAAATCAGGCACTTTAAAGCCTTTTTTCAGGATATTCCATGATGGGTAAAATTTGGAAAAAAACTTGGAAAAATAAAATAAGCCACTGGGAACTGATTTTTATTGGTTTTAACCCTTCTGAAATTGTGATAATGTTCCCCTTTAAAGACTTGCGCATGTGTCCCTGAGTTACGCATATCGGGCATATCCAGAAGCTAGATGGGAAAATATGAATAAGGGAAACGTGCGCAACTTCAGGCGCGTAAAAAAAACCCACCTAAGGTGAGAATAGGGCCCAGAATGAACATGACTTAAATCCCCTAGAAGACAGCAGGAAGATGAATAGCAGAGCTCTGGCACTTCACTGCATTAGTTCTATCAAAACATAGCGTTGATAAATTAGCCAATACTTTCCACATTGCCGTGAGCGGTCCTGTCAAAACCTTCTAGATACCCTTCATATTAGCTTTAATTCCCTCAGTTCGCTCATCAGTCTCTTTTCCTCCCGAGGCCGCCAGACGCACCCCCCGGAGATCAGATTTTGATTTTATCTGACAACGAAGTAACTCGGATAGGTTCAACCTCGCGGCACATTTCGCGAAGCAGCTGTGACATTTCGCACATACTAAAGGAAAAAGAGTAGGAAAGGAGAGCAGAATCTCGACAAGTAGAATACCTCACATCACAAATTCGTCACACATGACTTCCATCCATCCATTTTCTACTGCTTATTCCCTTTTGGGGCCGCGGGGGGCGCTGGTGCCTATCTCAGCTACAATCGGGCGGAAGGCGGGTTTACACCCTGGACAAGTCGCCACCTCATCGCAGGGCCAACACAGATAGACAGACAACATTCACACTCACATTCACACACTCGGGCCGATTTGGTGTTGCCAATCAGCCTATCCCCAGCTGCATGTCTTTGGAGGTGGGAGAAAGCCGGAGTACCCGGAGGGAACCCACGCATTCACGGGAAGGACATGCAAAACTCCACACAGAAAGATCCCGAGCCCGGGATTGAACCCAGTACTACTCAGGACCTTCGTATTGTGAGGCAGACGCACTAACCCCTCTTCCACCGTGACGCCCACACATGACGTCAACAAGTGGAAAGTTAAGCAAACATCAAGATATTGATTGTTTTGCTTTTTCTATAACGGTTTCAAATTGCTAAAGATGGAGCACCACAAGTAGTTTAAATACAAATCAATATTTTTTTCTGTCAGGGGAATATTTTTCAGTACTCTGGAATGCCCTCTCGGTAACAGTTAGAGATGCTAACTCAGTAGAAGCATTTAAGTCAATCAATCAATCAATCAATGTTTACTTATATAGCCCTAAATCACTAGTGTCTCAAAGGGCTGTACAAACCACCACGACATCCTCGGTAGGAAAACTCACACCCAGTGGGACATTGGTGACAATAATGACCCAGTGGGACGTCGGTGACAATGATGACTATGAGAACCTTAGAGAGGAGGAAAGCAATGGATGTCGAGCGGATCTAACATGATACTGTGAAAGTTCAATCCACAATGGATACAAGTCCCATCTTAAAACTTTAAATACACCCCCCTTTTAGACCAGTTGATCTGCCATCTCTTTTCTGCTCTTCCCCCCTCTCCTGCGTGGTGAGGTTATTAGGTAACAGTTTTTGTATTTTTGCATGATTTCACGGTGGAAACAAGATTTTGGGCTTCACGGTGGGAGAGGGGTTAGTGCGTCTGCCTCACAATACGAAGGTCCTGAGTAGTCGTGTGTTCAATCCCGGGCTCGGGATCTTTCTGTGTGGAGTTTGCATGTCCTCCCCGTGAATGCGTGGGTTTCCTCTGGGTACTTCGGCTTCCTCCCACCCCTAAAGACATGCACCTGGGGATAGGTTGATTGGCAACACTAAATTGGCCCTAGTGTGTGAATGTGAGTGTGAATGTTGTCTGTCTATCTGTGTTGGCCCTGCGATGAGGTGGCGACTTGTCCAGGGTGTACACCGCCTTCCGCCCGATTGTAGCTGAGATAGGCACCAGCGCCCCCCGCTACCCCTAAGAGAAAAGGCCGTAGAAAATGGATGGATGGATGGATGCATGATTTCATGGACAATAAATCCTTGTCTCATTTTCCCCTCGCCTCTGGAGTTCCTGCTGCATCTTGGGAGAACGAGCCACGCAGTAAAAGACGACCCCGTCGTTACAATGGCAAAAGAGCCGATAAGGCTCAACCAATCCGTGGTCAATGAGTGTTCATGAGGGTGGTGAGCAGTCTGAGGAAAAAGAAGTGATGAAGAAAGAGATGTTTGTGGCATCCATTGATAGGGGGAATTGTTTCTCTTTAAAAAACTGCAATAGACTTGACTGAGTACTATAAATGCAAATGAGACACGGAAGTGTATGAAAAAAAGATAGCAAGTGGACACTCAAAAGTACCAAAAACTGCTACCAGTGACTACCACAATGGAGTTCTAGGAATTGGCAATGTATCAATTCAAGTTTGAAATGTACCTATCTTTGGACCTTTTGAATACAAGTAGCAGTTGTCCCTCCCTCACAGCCTTCATTTTTAGATTAAAAAAAAACAAACGCTTTTGTCAATTACACGATCGATAATAATGAAGTGTCGACATAAAACGACCGCAGTATCCCCTTTGGCTTTAACATTTTATGTCGACAAAAGTGGTACGTCTGTCAGCAGCGGTCAATTTATGGTAATAAGAAAAACACCATGATTTTATTCGTTGGTCCATTTAGACTGGTTTTCCGTAACAACAATTCCTCCTGAATCAGCGTCCTCTGCATTTTATGACAGGTACACAAAAACAGCCACGTTATGCAAAACACAAAAGACCACTGTATTGTACGCTGGCTTTCAGCGGGATATGGTATGTTTCATATGTTGTGTATGTATCCTGTGTGAGCCGCAGTTAGAAGTGCAATCAGTTTTTTTTCCAGGAAAAGGACGGACAGCATGACAACATGCGGATAATATTTAGTTTATGACAGACTGCAGACGAGGAGCCAGCTCAAGGATAATTACGCCGCAGAGAAAAACGGACGGATTAAGGTAAAAACAGCGACACAAAAAACATAAAAAGTGGAGGACAACAGTCAATTTGTTACATCCCTACACCAAAAAGATATATTAAAAGCATTTTTTATGGATTCTGAGTCACATGTGTGATCAAGTATTTTGTAACCTGCTCTTTACAATGTGCAAAACTCTCCTTATTGCACAAGTCATAAGTCTGACACTAGTTTGACTTTCATTAATGATTTATGAACAAGAGCGCCACTGGAAACAAAAGGACATAAAAAACAATAACAATTTGAGGACAAACATGGCTCAAATTAGTTTTGAAATAACTGACATCC
>NC_084612.1:11640724-11823224 GCF_033978795.1 Nerophis ophidion | reverse complement strand
ACCTATCAAAAACACAGTAATAAAAACAGTAGTTCTACTAACTGTACTGTGCTTGCTGGTTACAAAAAACAACAACAACAACACTTACCTTTCACTATTTGAGTAACCTTTGTTCTGCCATTTGCGTATTGGCGAGCGATTTCCGAATCCGGGAACA
Organism: Nerophis ophidion; assembly: GCF_033978795.1. Classification (NCBI taxonomy): domain Eukaryota; kingdom Metazoa; phylum Chordata; class Actinopteri; order Syngnathiformes; family Syngnathidae; genus Nerophis; species Nerophis ophidion. The sequence goes on along the minus strand of NC_084612.1, from coordinate 11,823,067 downwards.
ATCACGGATTTGTTGTAGACATCCGCAAATGAGAACGGGATGTTGCTTCCAGCTATCAGCATAGCCATCTTTGTCTCAGCATAAGATACACCATCGGGTCTCCATTTTGCGAGGTGGGCCATAATACTGGGTTGTGAATGATGCTGCGCTGCGGACGCTTTGTGCTTCGCTGACCGTTCATGGCTGACTATCCGTTCGGACGCCGTGTTCAATGGAGAAGTCTGTTCTTAAAAATTTACAGGCAACATGCCCCTTCCCCTTCGAACTCTCCTGGATAAACTGAAATTCTTGTTTCAAATCGTTCTGGAACTTGCATGCGTATTACTTAATTTTTCCCGCCGACGGTGTAATATATTGGGTTGGAGTCAATAAGAAGGCGACGTGATGAAGTTACGTCTTTTTACTGTGGGCTTCAGAACAACGGACTCCCTAATGCATGTTCTTTGACTGCACTTAAATGTAGAATATATTTACATTCTATTCTATGTACAGTAGATGGCAGTATTGTCCTGTTTAAGAGGGTCACAACATTGAGTCAGGTCTGACTCAATGTTGGGGGGCGCGGCCTCCAACTCCGCTTGAATTTCGGGAGATTTTCGGGAGAACATTTGTCCCGGGAGATCTTCGGGAGAGGCGCTGAATTTCGGGAGTCTCCCGGAAAATCCGGGAGGGTTGGCAAGTATGCCTGGGGGCCACTGGACGCTGTCCGGGTGAGGCTGGGCTGCGACAAAAGATTTCTTTAAAAAAATGTTGCATACTCCTCAGCATTTCTAGTTGTATAATGACGTTTCAGATTGTATTCCTTGTGCACCACAACTTTCTCTGTGCAAATAAGACATGTCGGGGTGCCCATGTGCTCAACAAAGAAATATTGCATCTCCCACTTTTCCTGGAATTGTCTTTGCTCATCACTAACCTTTCTCTTCACTGCAGGCTTTGAAAAAGACATGTTTGGGGTTGTGGAATATATTTGTATTTAGCCGACGCACAGAGAATAATGTTATTTCCGCAATGTGTGTCGTTCCGCTTTTCCTCCCTACAGCAACACGGCGGTCGGTGGATAATAGCCGGAAAAGTACCGGGATAGCGAGGGCAAAAAAGTGACGGCTCCTAGAGTGTTATCCGGCGTCATGTAGGAATATATGTAGTGTTCCTCATGTGAGGCAATGCAAATTAAACAATTAAAAAAAACAAATAACAGCTTGAATTGGACCAGGTTATCGGGGACTGTTATTACTGACGGACAGGTGTCGCGGCGTGACTGCAGCCAGGCAAGTAAGAAAACCCTCGTCTACATGGCAACGTTTTTGTCACTTTCACTCATTTGCCGCTTTTCCACTAACGCAGAGGTAGGCAACCCAGAACGTTGAAAGAGCCAATTTGGACCCAAATAACACAACGTTGTCAAGCGGCCGCACTATGAATAAACTTTCATATTAAGGTGGGGGCCGCGTGTCTGAGACCACTGGTTTAAAGGGTTCTTAAAAGCAGGTCCAGTCCAGATTATGTCCATTTTGGACTTAGCAACACACACCTTCTTTTATGTACACTCCAATTAGGGAACACAACAACAGATTGCATATAATCTATGAACAAAAGTACATTTTCAAAATAATAATTTGAGAACGTCCCATCTATTTTTTTTTTTGGCATCATAATCGGTTTCAACCATTTATCTTTCTAAAGTTAAAAAATGCTGAATAAATATTTTCAAGAAAGTAATACCAAGTGAATATCTATGTTTGGCCTTAAAAATAAACCTTTTCCCAAGTACAATAGTTAAATGGACTAAATCATGACTGTCAAAGAACTCTCCAAAAGTAACATAAACCACATCAAGCTTGATAAACAAACCAATTAAACACTTTTTTTTTTTCAACTTCCACCCAAAACACAGACACAATATGACAAAATGTTTCAAATGCTTCCTTTGAATGATTTCATTTTATATTTAACTAGTCATCTGAGAGGTAATATAAAGATTGTTTGGAGGTGTCATGAAGTCATGAAGGATTTACAGGCTAATTTATTTCAATTAGGCATTCTTGTGAGCGCTCTTTCTCGAACTTGCATCAGACATTTATGACATTTCACGGTTCCTCCCAACAATAACATGGTTGCACTGCAAAGTTTGCACATGGTTGTCATTTAGCGCAGGCTTGTTTGCCTCCAAAAGTGCATTTTGGGAGCCGCGATAAGACTTTTACATAAATAGGCGAGTAGCTGACGCTGCCATCGTCATTTAGCATCTGTTACACTCCATGACCGTCGACTACGGCTCTGGAGACATCAAACAGGCACAAAGTTTTTTGTGGGTAAGTAAGAAAGGAATGAAGGGTAAAATCATCCATTTTCTACCGCTTCTTCCCCTTTTCTGGAGGCTTTCCCAGATTGCAAATAAAAATGTACACTGTTTAAATTGATATCTTGAAGTCGTCACCCCCAATATTTTTCCAGACACTCTCAAAATATTCACTTAATGAATATTAAGTAGATTCACCCGGTCACAGCAATAGATGCCCCTTAACACTTTCCAATCGAGTCAGACTGTGACAATCCGTCACTTCAGTTCTGTTAGTTTTTTGTGTTTTTGTATTTACTTCCTGTTCAGTGCTCTTATTTTGTTATTTCCTGTTTAATTCACGGAGCACTGTTGTTTTTCTCCTTTCGTTGATTGGCAGCGGTTGACACCTGCTGTCAATCAAACGTGTGCCTATTTATGCTTCACTTGAGCACTCCTCAGTGCTCGAGGATAAATCTGTGTTTGAAAATGTTACTTTTGCAAGGCACTGTCTGTTTATTCGTTTCTTATGAGGATTAAATTATTTTTACCTTCACTCAATTCTCTCCTGGACTCTTGCATCCACGGGGTCACACAACTGCAGCCATGCGACACCCTAACACAGACTCTGCATTAAAAAGCTGTTTTTATTAGATTAGATTTACAAGATTAAATGAAAATAATATAAAACCCAAAACCAGTGAAGTTGGCACGTTGTGTAATTTGTAAATAAAAACAGAATACAATGATTTGTAAATCCTTTTTAACTTATATTCAATTGAATTGACTGCAAAGACAAGATACTTAATGTTCGAACTGAGAAAACATATCTCTTTTTGCAAATAATCATTAATTTAGAATTTAATTGCAGCAACGCATTGCAAAAACTTTTTTACCACTGTGTTTCATGGCCTTTCCTTTTAACAACACTCAGTAATTGTTTAGAAACTGAGGAGACCAATTTTCTAAGCTTTTCAGGTGTAATTATTTCCCATTCTTGCTAGATGTACAGCTTAAGTTGTTCAACAGTCCGGGGTCTACGTTGTGGTATTTTAGGCTTCATATTGTGCCACACATTTTCAATTGGAGATAGGTCTGGACTACAGGAAGGCCAGTCTAGTACCCGCACACTTTTACGATGAATCCACGCTGTTGTAACACGTGGCTTGGCATTGTCTTGCTGATATAAGCCGGGGCGTCCATGATAACACATGTTGCTCCAAAACCTGTATGTACCTTTCAGCATTAATGGTGCCTTCACAGATGTGTAAGTTACCCATGCCTTGGGCACTAATACACCCTCATACCATCACAGATGCTGGCTTTTGAACATTGTGCCCAGAACAATCCGGATGGTTCTTTTTCTCTTTGGTCGGGAGGACAAAACGTCCCAAAAATTATTTTAAATGAGGATTTGTCAGACCACAGAGCACTTTTCTACTTTGCGTCAGTCCATCTTAGGTGAACTCGGGGCCTAGCGAAGCCGGAGGCGTTTCTGGGTGTTGTTGATAAATGGCTTTGGCTTTGTATAGTACAGTTTTAACTCGCACTTACAGATGTAGCGACAAAACTGTCGTTACTGAAAGTGGTTTTCTGAAGTGTTCCTGAGCCCATGTGGTGATATCTTTTACACACCGATGTCGCTTTTTGATGCAGTACCGCTTGAGGGATCAAAGGTCTGTAATATCATCGCTTATGTGCAGGGATTTCTCCAGATTCTCTGAAACTTTTGATGATATTACAGACCGTTGATGGTGAAATCCCTAAATCCCTTGCAATAGCTGGTTGAGAAATGTTATTCTTAAACTGTTCGACAATTTACTCACACATTTTGTTCACAGAGTGGTGACCCTCGCACCATCCTTGGTGGGGCGTTATAGCTCGGTTGGTATAGTGGCTGTGCCAGCAACTTGAGGATTCCAGGTTCGATCCCAGCTTCTGCCATCCTAGTCACTGCTGTTGTGTCCTTGGGCAGGACACTTTACGCACCTGCTCCCAGTGCAACTCACACTGGTTTAAATGTAACTTAGATATTGGGTTTCACTATGTAAAGTATAAATATAATTCACTTCTCTTGTTTGTGAATGACTGAGCATTTCATGGAAGTTGCTTTTAAACCCAATCATGGCACCCACCTGTTCCCAATTAGCCTGTTCACCTGTGGGATGTTTTGAATCAGTGTTTCATGAGCATTCCTCAACTTTCTCAGTCTTTTTTTTTGCCACTTGTGCCAGCTTTTTTGAAACATGTTTCAGGCATTCAAATCCAAATTAGCTAATATTTGCAAAAACTAACAACATTTTCCAGTTTGAGCGTTAAGTATCTGGTCTTTGCAGTCTATTCAATTGAATATAAGTAGAAAAGGATTTGAAAATTATTGTATTCTGTTTTTATTTACTATTTACACAACATGCCCATTTCTTTGGTTTTGGGGTTTGTAAATGAGCCTTTATTAAATGTATGAATACAATATTAATAAAACAGTTTACTTTAATAAAAATGTGTTCCTGTAGTACAGGGGTCGGGAACCTTTTTGGCTGAGAGAGCCATGAAATGTATTTCCGTGAGAGCCATATAATATTTTTTAACACTGAATACAATTAAAAGCGTGCATTTTTAAGTAAGACCAACATTTTTAGAGTATAATAAGTCTCTTATTTTTTTCAATAACATCGTTATTTTAAAGCTAACCTATAATAAATGTAATACTTCTTACCATTAATGCGACATCTTGAACAGGTGCGATAGAAAATGGGTGGTTGGATTAAAATGCATGAGAATGTTTTATAATTTGAACGTTATTTTTAACACTGTAATTACCAGCGGAATTATTCATGACTTATCATGTTAAGCAATGTCAGCTAAGATTTATCTGAGAGCCAGGTGCAGTCATCAAAAGAGCCACATCTGGCTCTAGAGCCATAGGTTCCCTACCCCTGCTGTAGCACTATTTTTTTACCCTTGATAAAATCACAACTCCATACACAATATAAGTGATTAGTTGTAAAAACAAATTTATTTTTTTAATTATTTATTTTCAAAATACTGCAACTTTTTTCTTAGTAAAAATTAAAAGTATATATATATATATATATATATATATATATATATATATTTGTAAAATAAATTTTCCTGGTGAAATTATGAAAATGTCTTTCTATTTTTTTTTCTTCAAAAACTCATTGTTTACATGGCAACACCTGGTAAAAAAAAGACACAAAGCTGTACAAGAATGATTAGGCAAATATAACCGGGCTGACGGACTAATTAGTGCAGGGATGTCAAACGTACGGCCTGATGGCGGGATGAGTTTGATTGGTGTAAAAACTAACCTGAAATGTTTGACCGAAAAAAAGGTGCTGTTCTAAATGTGTCCACTGGATGTCGCAATAGCAATTCTTTGTATCTGTAAATTATGCTACATCATTACCGAATAGACCACAAAATGTTGGTGGAGGAAAATGATCAAATTACATAAATAATGTTAGAATACTTTTTCGAAGTTATCACAAAAACTTTGTGTTACATTGAGTGCCTAGTGAGAAGCAAAAGCTGTCTTTGGAACCTACCAAGAGTAAGGCTCGTATAACTCCACTGTGTAGGTGGGGAAGCAAGATGAAGGTCTTTCTGTTTCTTTCATGTATTACAATCAAACCGAAAAATATTGTCTGACCCAAGGACTATAAAAGCGAAGAGGAAGCAGGACCAGAATCCATTCCAGGCAACTTCCTTTTTCCACTGTTTTACAAACGTCTTTTTTAACTGTTATACAAACTTCTTTTTGAACTCGTTTACGATCTTCTTACCCGGGTGGTTATCCAAGGCGGGTCGGCCTTCTTGAAGGGACACCCGCCTAGACACTTTGTCATATTTATAGCTTTTTTTGCTGACTTCCAGCTAATAGAGGGACATTTTTTCTATTCCTGACCCGGGTGGTGATCCAAGGCGGGTCGGCCTTCTTGAAGGAACACCCGACCTTTTCTGCGAAGTGTTTACAACATTTTCTTTTGAACTGTTCGGTAACCAAAGGCAACGCTATTTACAACCCACTTCCCTTTTGGAAGCAGCTGTGGTCATGTGGTCAGAGAAAGTCAAAAACAAAGGAGGAGTTGTACAATCTTTCGCCAGAGCGTGCTGCAGATTGCACAAGAGTACAGTATCCCGGCGTCGCTTCTCAATTGAGCCAAATTGAATTCTGTCTCTGTTTGATTCTTTCCTTCTTGTCTTGTTTAGATGTCATCAGTGATAGAACCTGACAAATAACATCCTGTAATTTGATTTTGATATATTTTTTTATCCTGATAAATTGAAAATGAACACAAATGAGTTGACTGGTGAACATTATCACATGATTTATTCAGAAAATATAAATAACGACAAATAAAGATAGAATACAATTAACCGCAAATGTAAGCGTAAAAAAAACAACAACATTATGATTTCTACAATTTCAGAATGTGCTTGTTCTATTTTTAAACAAAGAAAACAATATGAAGTTGTCTTTATTTTTAAGTTATCGTGCTGTGATTTTTGGGAGTAGATTTTTCTCCACGTGGCCCCCGATCTAAAATGACTTTGACACCTCTGAATTAGTGGCTATGAAGAAAGAGAAGGAAACACATTGTTAGCTTTATGAAAATAAACATTGCTTCAAAAATCCGCAGAACACAAACATAAAACCAGAAGTCAGTGGCGTTGGTGTAGAAGAAATACTTTATTATCATAGTGTTGAATACTTCTTCATAGATATTTGTCACTCACGTTCAAACAGTAACATTATAGTATATTATGATACACGCTATTTGTTGTAAACATAGTTCAGGAAAGCCAGGGTGTTGAACCTTCACTCTGAAGAACAGTTTCACTTCTTAATCTTCTTTAACGTTAGCTAGCACATCAAACACCGTGATATGACAGGAAAACCATTTCAAAGACTTTACATTCACATTCTGTTATAAACCGCTTGATAAATACAAGATTAGATATAACAAAAGAATATATACTTGAATATCTTGTAATATACTCCACATTTAATAGACTTTTCTTGTTGTTGTTTTAACTCCGTGGCTTTAATCCTTTTTGTTAATGTAAAATGTCAATAAATTAGCAAACAAAACAAAATAAAATTAAAAAAAACACAAAACAAAGCAGTTTAATATTTATTATGGCACTTTTTTGGCGATAAAAAAATATGCATATACATTAAAGCAAAGACAATCCAGCATACTTTACAGCAGGGTTCCCCAATCTGCGGGTCAGGGCCCAAACTATTACTGATTTAGTAACACGATATAAATATAAAAAAAATGTTTCATCATTATTTAAAAAAAAAAAAAAGGTTAACATGTCAAAAACAGGGGGTGATTTTTACCGAGAACACAAAGAAATAATAGGATTAAATAAGGTTTCTGGAGTGTGCACTGAAGTAAACAAGACTGTCATCAATTTAAAAAAGTGTCCGTCGTGTTATTTGTTATTAATTAACGCACAGAATACAGTGGCAATAAAGTTTTTTGGGGGGGAAACCCTGCTTTATAGAAAAAAAACAATCACTCAGTCTTTCTTGTTAGAACTCCTTGGAGTCACAGGAAGTCCTCATAGGCACTGAACAGACAATACGCTAATTATAATAACAATAATTATAATAATAATAGACGCCAAGGGTCAGGTTTTTTTATCCTTTTTCTTTAGTTATACATTTTTACTCCCTTGTCTTGTTTTCGTAATTCAGTGTGACACTAAAAATAAGGCGACCTGTTTTGTCTTGCACTGGACTTATAAGGTGGGATACAAGAGACTCTTTTCTACGTCGTCGCCGGTTCCTGAGTCGAAGCAGTTTGTTTTTTTTTTCTTTGTTTTTTGATTTTTAACCGCTGTAAAAAAATATGGAGTGTCTCGCTCGATAAGGCACTGACAACAAAACATACCCCCCTCCCCTCCCTAAAAAAACAACAATCAAATAGAAAGTAAAACTAAAATTGTAACAATCGTAAAGGCTGAAAAACACAAAAATACACAAAGTAAAGTAGCATGTGGGCTATTGTTGTAAAAAATATAGACATAAACATGTAGGTTTTGGTTTAAATGTTTGATTCAGTGCCTTCTAGGAGATAACAGTCAACATTTTTCAAGTTAGTTCAATTTAAAAAAAAAAAAGAAATTAAAAAGTAATACCGTGAATGCACCAATTAATGCCTCTATTCAATCACCTGGTCTATTAAAATCTTTGGCCGGCAAAGGGTCAAAAAATGGCTGTAGGCAACCCCCTGATGTCATTATGGAGTAACACCACAAGGTGGCAGTAGCTGCATTTGCGGTATCATAAGTGGTCAGAATCCATGAGCTTTATTTTCCTGTTGTTGGTGTGAAAGTCATGCATGTTATTCTTGTTTATATTTATATTTGATAATATTCCGTGGAACTTTGGAGCATTTTGCATACCCCATTTACCACTTAAGCAACCATTTATCGAAGGAACAGATGTTCCCATGTTATCACAAACTACCCACGCAGGCATACTTGCCAACCTTGAGACCTACGTTTTTGGGGGGTGGGAAGGGGGTGTGGTTGGGGGCGTGGTTAAGAGTGGAGGAGTATATTTACAGCTAGAAAAGTGCAGATGTGCAAAAAATATATATTTATTGTGAGAAATCATTAAGATGATCAGTATTTCCACAAAGATAAATATCATTAATTAATAATAATGACATAGAGTTAAAGGTAAATTGAGCAAATTGGCTATTTCTGGCAATTTATTTAAGTGTGTATCAAATTGGTAGCCCTTCGCATTAATCAGTACCCAAGAAGTAGCTCTTGGTTTCAGAAAGGTTGGTGACTCCTGCCGTAGATGTTACTGTCACATGTACAGTAGATGGTAGTATTGTCCTGTTTAAGAGTGTCACAGCATTGCTGTTTACGGCAGACGAACTGCTGTACAATAGACGAAAACTTGACTGCTGTTGTTGTGTGTTGTTATCGCGGTGGGAGGACGTTAATGAAACTGCCTAACAATAAACACACATAAGAAACCAAGAACTCGGCGTCGATCATTCTACAGGTATAACGTCAATGGGCAGGCTCGCTGTTTATATTGTGGGAAAGCGGACGTGAAAACAGGCTGTCGACACGTCACTCAGGTCCGCATGGAGCTGGAGAGGGCGTGGCTTCCAGCTTCGCCTGAATTTCGAGAGATTTTCGGGAGAAAATTTGTCCTGGGAGGTTTTCGGGAGAGGCGCTGAATTTCGGAAGTCTCACGGAAAATCCGGGAGGGTTGGGAAGTATGCACGCAGGTATATGTCATGCTAGCTGCCAGCTTGCCGGCTCCTATAATATTATTGTTAGCATTTATATTTTAGAGAGATCTTACCAAATTTCAAATCTATATAAGTTAGGACCTGTCCTGCTGAGAGCCAGCTTTTGAATTTCATAGCCAAACTCCTGACTGAATCGAAGTAACTGAGACGTGTATTTAAGCCTTTTGCTAATCAAATTTAGCACTTTAGCATCAACATATTGCGAGAAAAGCTGTCCCCGTGTTACCACAATGTAGCCAGGTAGGATGACTTTAGGGGGGATTTTCCCAAAGTCAAAATTGTGATTAGTTACAAACTTAGTTTCTATCCTGCTCGGTGCTAGCGTAAGCATTTTGCATATCACATTAATATTTAGCACTTTTTCAAGCAAAATATGTTATCTTCCGAGCATTGACATTTTTGGGTGATCATCCCAAAGTCAAAAAAACGGTATCAATTAGGACATACTGGGAGTTCTCATACTTAATTCCTTTCCTGGTCGAAGCTAGCTTTAGCATTTTGCATATTACATTAAGATTCAGCACTTAAGCAAACCTACTCAGTGGCCTAGTGGTTAGAGTGTTCCCCCTGAGATCGGAAGGTCGTGAGTTCAAACCCCGGTCGAGTCATACCAAACACTATAAAAAAATGGGACCCATTGCCTCCCTGCTTGGCACTCAGCATTAAGGGTTGGAATTGGGGGTTAAATCACCAAAAATGATACCCGGGCGCGGCACCGCCTCTGCCCACTGCCCCCCTCACCTACCAGTTAGTGATCAAGGGTGATGGATCAAATGCAGTGAATAATTTGGCCACATCTAGTATGAGTGTGACAATCATTGGTACTTTAACTTTACTTTAACTGTACATTATACCATGCGAGCAAGAGATGTTCCCATATTTTCACAATGTAGCCACATAGCATGTTAGCATGTTAGCTTGCAAACGTCACAATTTTGGGGGGAATCTCCCAAACCAAATATTAGGATCAATTAGGACTTTACTTACTTACTGACTTTTTACTTACTTTAAAATTGGACTTCAAGAAGTCACCTTTCTTTTTAACAGCTATTTACTTAATTTTTTAGTCATTGACTAATCTTAATTTTAGCATGGATGATTATATATTTTCCTATTCTAGTTAAACATTTTTAAATTAAGAGAATACGTAATCAAATATGATATTTTGGATTTTCCCCACACATAAAAAATCCTTTTTTTAAATTTAATATAGATTCTGCAACATCGAGGACGCTTCATTTAAGAATTACAAGTTGAATAATGCTTATTTTCAGAATAAAATAAAATGTTATCCTTCAAGTCTTCCATTCACGTTCACTGTTCACCTACAAGGCCACCAAGTGTATGTGCTCGCAAAGGATGCAAACACCTCATTCTGTTTTTAATTTGTTTTAGGAGTCTTTTTACGTGTTTTTAGGAGTATTTTTACGTGTTTTATGAGGTTTTTGTACGTGTTTTAGGAGTCTTATTATGTGTTTTAGGAGTCTTGTTTTGTGTTTTAGGAGTAATTTACGTTTTAGATGTCACTGTGCATCTCTTCGGAGTCATTTTATGTGTTTTGGAGTCGTTTTTAATGTTTTGGAGGTTGGTTGTTGTGTTTTTGGATGTTTTACTGGTTATTTTAAAGTGTTTGAGTCATGTTGTGCGTTTGTGTTTCGCACAAGAGGTAGAACATCTCACTCTGTGTTTTCTGGAATCTAATTTTCCAAATTAAAAGTCCTACAAATTTTTAGATGTACAGATCTTAATTTAGGACGCCTACACAGCTAAAATCATCTGCCCATGCAGATAGTTAGATTCACTAGTTTTTAGTATTTTTTTTCCTAAAATCTAGTCTTTTTATCTTCTTTTTTGCAGCATTTTACATAGGACCAAACATAGTAATGATCCATTTTTCATACCGATCATCATCATCATCATCATCATCAGTCACAAACAGTTGACACTTTCATTGTTTTTTGTTTCTTACACATTTCCATGATCAGAAAGGAGCATATGGAAGAATACTATGCTTAAATTCATCTGCCCTCTTTTTCAACACAAATTATTTTAGGTTGCTTCACCACTCTTCCCTCCCCCAACACCCAAACTCCAACATACTTTTTAAATTTTCGTTTAAGCATTTTCACAATGACACGTCCCGATCAAAATCAAAAATCCTTTGATATCATTGTCTCTTTTTGTAACTCTATTTAAATCCAAATATATTATTGCAACTTTTTAAGTATTTCTTAGAGAATTCCATGCTTTCACACCAGCAACAGACGAGCACATTTGTTTCAAATTTGTTCGCACTCTTGGATTTTTCTATGGTTCTCATCTTTAGACGTGAACACAAATAACTTTTGTAACTGATAACTGCTAATAAAAGTTGTAATAGTTATCACAAGTTAGTCACGTAGGTTGATAGCTTGCTAAGCTGTTAGTTTTTGTTAGCATTTTCATTTAAAATATGGTTTAAAAAAAGCCTCCGCTTCGGTCTCAAGTACCAGGCCTGAGGTTAGCAACAGGTAGAAGGCCCTTTTCAAAATGTTAAAGTGAACGATACATTTACAAGCATTACTTCATGCCTTACAAACGACCGCTTTCTCATGCACCCCAAAGTATTACTCAAGATAAAAAGTTCATGTGTTACTCAGGAATTGTCTGCATTTTTGATCGTCTTCTTTTCAGTTAAAATTGGAGCATTTACGGTATTTTTTTTAAAACCCATAATACGTCAGCCATCTATTGATGTTTTATTCTACTTCGATGTCAAAGTGCTAGATGCTAACTGTTGGAAAACGGAACTATGAAAAAACAGAAAACAAGCTAAATGTCCTCCTTGCCTGGTTGACTCCACAGTAACAGACGCAGGGATGGATGGATGGATGCGAGGAATGTGCCTGTTCATCAAATGGCCAACCAGTGACTGAGCTGGAAGACACAAGCAAAGGGAACGTTGGGAATGTTCCAGGAAGTTCCAAAAGATGGAACAAGGCTGGGATGAGAGGCGCTTACTTTAAACTGTCGTACATTTCCTTCCGCAACCAAGTGATGTTCGTGTTCAGGAGTGATGCAATAGGCGATTCTCTGCAGAGGCAATGAAAACAACACTGTCAACTCGAGATGTCCGATATTATCGGCAGCCCGGGACACGTTGGGTAGACTATGTCTCCCAGCTGGTTTGGGAAAGCCTCGGGATCCCCCGGAAAGAGCTGGACGAGATGGCTGGGGAGAGGAATGTCCGGGCTCCCCTGTTTAGGCTGTGGATGTATGTATGTATGTATGTATACATATATATATATATATATATATATATATATATATATATATATATATATATATATATATATATATATATATATATATATATATATATATATATATATATATATATATATATATATATATATATATATATATATATATGTATATATATATATATATATATATATATATATATATGTATATATATATATATATATATATATATATGTATATATATATATATATATGTATATATATATATATATATATATATATATATATATATATATATATATATATATATATATATATGCACATTAGGAGTGGGCAAATTAATGCGTTAATTACGAGTTAACTCATCAATCTATTAACGCCGAAAATTATTTTATCGCACATTTGTGTATGTTGTTTACATGCTTTTATTTTGTTAACGCCTTTTCTTAACAAGATGGCGACGCCCGGACGGGCTTCGGCGTGGAGGAGCTCTTGGTAAAGATGGAACATTTGGCAAAAGTACCGGACAATTCTGCAAATTTCATGGCTGGCTTACAGCGTGGTCACTCCGGGATCACTTACGACCGCCAGACAATTCTGGATGTGGATAGATCGGGCCGTTTTGGACTGAATGACGCGTGCTTGCTAGACCGGCTAGCTAGCATGGGAATACTTTGCCGGCTACATCCAGCGGCCTGTGAAGCAGCGGAGTATATGTGTTGTCTGTCTATTCATCAATAATGCAGACGAGGAGTGTTGGCTGAGTTCTTAACGTTTGCTTTCAGAGCGTGCATATCACAACATACAAGATGCCGTCATGGCGACACAACCTATACCAGGCTACCGCGCATCCTCGTCACTCCTGTTGCATGGTGGGTCGGGTAGTTATTTTTTCCCCTGGCTCATAACATCCCAATATAGTACCATGTATATGCGTTCAGTTTATCAAAGCACCAAGCAAACAATCGGAAAATTCCCATCATATCAATTCTTAGATATGGTCATAATTATTTTAAGTGCACTACGCATAATAAATACAACATTATTAATATTGCTATTACGGATAATTTGATAAAAAATTCCCTAAAACAGCCCACTACCTATTATATAGGTTTTTTAAACATAAGATCCCTGATAAAAAAAAAATTTCTGCTGTTACCTCAGAAATTGCCTGTTCGGATGTTATGATTGTGGCTCAGAGATTTGTATGTAGATTATATTTATTTTCCATAACAAACAGGATAACTTAAATACCCTGGCAGTGGCAATAAGCTTAAATGTTTGTGTTTACATTTTTTGAGTTGGTTTTCATAAAATATGCTATTTAACTGCTACTGTTTAACAAGGACTTATTTAAATTGTGTTTGCACAACAAATGTTTTGGCTCTTTTGTTCATGTGGGAGAATATTCCAATAAAGGTGCACAACACTCTACTTTTGAATTCATTATTGGGCTTTGTGTATACAATGCAGTTAATCGCGATTAATCTGAGAAATAGTGCGATTAACTTCGATTACATTTTTTAATCGTTGCCCAGCCCTAATATATATATTAGGGGTGTGGGAAAAAATGTATTCGATTACGAATCGAATCGTTTACGTTGTGCGATTCAGAATCGATTCTCATTTTTTAAAAATCAATTTAAAAAAAATAAAATAAATTAAAAAAATATATATATTTTTTTTTTAATCAATCCAACAAACCACTACACAGCAATATCATAACAATACAATCCAATTCCAAAACCAAACCAGACCCAGCAACACTCAGAACTGCAATAAACAGAGCAATTGAGAGGAGACACAAACACGACACAGAACAAACCAAAAGTAGTGAAACAAAAATGAATATTATCTACAACAGTATCAATATCAATTATAATTTCAGCATAGCAGTGATTAAAAATCCCTCATTGACATTATCATTAGACATTTATAAAAATAATAAAAAAGAACAATAGTGTCACAGTAGCTTACACTTGCATCGCATCTCATAAGCTTGACAACACACTGTGTCCAATATTTTCACAAAGATAAAATAAGTCATATTTTTGGTTTGTTTAATAGTTAAAACAAGTTTACATTATTGCAATCAGTTGATAAAACATTGTCCTTTACAATTATAAAAGCTTGTTTTTTTTTAAATCTACTACTCTGCTAGCATGTCAGCAGACTGGAGTGGATCCTGCTGAAATCCTATGTATTGAATGAATACAGAATCGTTTTGAATCGGACAAATATCATTTTTGAATCGAGAATCGAATCGAATCGAAAAAAATCGATGTATTATCGAATCATGACCCCTAGAATCGATATTGAATCGAATCGTGGGACACCCAAAGATTCACATTATCTTTATTAGAGATGTCCGATAATATCGGACTGCTGATATTATCGGCCGATAAATTCTTTAAAATGTATTATCGGAAATGCTCGGTATTGGTTTCAAAAAGTTGAATGTATGACTTTTCAAAATTCTGCTGTACGGAGTGGAACACGGACGTAGGGAGAAGTACAGAGCGCCAATAAACCTTAGGCACTGCCTTTGCGTGTCGATCCAATTTATATTATTATCAATGGGATGGCCACAGCTTGACCCTAAAGAAATAATATATCCACTTCTATCATTTCCAGTATGTCAGCCACAGTTTGATTCTTGAACATACCATTTCTATTATTATCAATGGGATGGCCAAAGTTTGACCCTGAAACGGACAATATCTATTTCCTACCTAAGGGATGGTCACAGTTTAACCCTGGAACAAAATATTTTTTACAGTATTTATATTTCCTGTGTGATGGCTAAAGTTCAACCCTGGAACAGACTATGTATTCTCCCATAATTCCCTATTGGATGGCCACAGTTTTACCCTGGAACCGATTATTTATATTTCCATTACTTCTGGTGGGATAGCCAAAGTTTGACCCTGGAACAGACTATCTCTATTTTAAACATTTCCAATACAATGGCCACAGTTTGAGTATGGAACATTTTTTTTTTTTATAATAGTGAATTCTTGTAGTCTGGCCATATGGACAATTTCTATTATTATCATTGGGATGGCCAAAGTTTGACCTTGGAATGGACTATTTCTATTTAATACCTAAGATATGTCCACAGTTTAACCCAGGAAAAAAATAGTTTTACAGTATTTATATTTCCCATGTGATGGCTAAAGTTTAATCATGGAACAGACTATGTATTCTCCCATAATTCCCTATTGGATGGCCACAGCTTTAGCCTGGAACCCATTTTTTATTTTGTCCATTACTTCTGGTGGGATGGCTACAGTTTGACCCTGGAACAGACTATCTCTATTTTAAACAATTCCAATACAATGGCTACAGTTTGAGTCTGCAACAATTTTTTTTTTTATAGTAGTGAATTCTTGTAGGATGGCCATATGGACAATTTCTATCATTATCAATGGGATTGCCAAAGTTTGACCTTGGAATGGACTATTTATATTTAATACCTAAGAGATGTCCACTATTTAACCCAGGAAAAAAATAGTTTTACAGTATTTATATTTCCCATGTGATGGCTAAAGTTTAACCATGGAACAGACTATAACCATATAATATTGGATGGCCACAGTTTTACCCTAAAATGGATTTTTTATATTTCCATTACTTCTGGTGGGATGGCCAAAGTTTGACCCTGGAACAGACTATTTCTATTTGAAACATTTTCAAATCAATGTGCACAGTTTGAGTGTGGAACAAATTATTTTTATGGCAGTGTAGCATGGGCACAGCTTGACCCTGGAACAGACAATTTATATTATTATCAACGGGATGGCCATTGTTTGACCCTGGAACAGACATTGTCTTTTAATATCAATGGGATGGCCACTGTTTTACCCTGGAACAGATAATTTGTATTATCAATGGGATGGCCACAGCTTGACCCTGGAACGGACAATTTCTATTATTATCAATGGGATGGCCACAGCTTGACACTGGAACGGACAATTTATAATTCCTAAACCATGATGACAGTTTTTCTGTTTCCTATGTGATGGCCAGAGTTTGACCCCAGAACAGATTATTTATATTTTTAATACTTCCAGTGGGAGGGCCACAGTTTGACTCTAGAGAAGTATATTTCCATTTCCATCATTTCCAACTTGATGGCCACATTTTGAATCTGGAACAGACTATTTCTTCAGTAAATTAATTATTGTGGGAAACGATTGGAACGTTTGGAATTCACGTTGAAATTGAAGTTTGAACTCCCTCCTGAACCGGACTTCCGGAGGGTCGCTGTACAAATATTCTTGGAACACAATCAACTGAAAATAGGGGTCTTGGGAACTAGCGAGCCTCGTTAGGAAGCGGTTGTCACGAATAGGATGATACTAGAAGCTGATAGGAGGAGAAACAGGAAGTGCCAATGAGTTGGCCGGGATACTGGAATCTTTCCAGCAGAGTGACGCTGGCAAGTATGAAAACAGCTCTTTGGTGCTTTGATGATTACAATCGCAAACAGCCAGATTCTCTCTCCAGGGAGTCAAATCTGCTTATTATTATTTTTGAAGTTGTTGCTTGAGAGTAGAACATCAGTGCAGCCAAAGCAACAATTACGATGGCGTATTATGTAAAAAACATTTTGCAACATGTTTTGTACCAATCCGCATTTTTCCGCCGTGATGCAGACCGAGGCCCTCACGCCACAGGACACTGACCTCTTTGAAGGTTCCTGGCACGCTGCAGAATTTGTACACGGCGTAGACCGGGACGAATATCATGGAGGACATGGCCACGCCCCAGCCAATCACGTTGGCCCAACGGGGGAAGACGTAGTCGTCGTACTTGAGGCCTGAGGAGGTCACTGTGCTGGCGATGACCACAAACTGTGAGGGGAAAGACACGTGGAAAATACATTCATAGATATTTCACAAAAAAGGATTTTAACCACTTTAATCGATCATTTCTGTTGCCATGTTTTTATCTTTTAGAATGTATGCTTTTAATATTGTTACCATTTTCATTACATTCATTCTAATTGACCTAAGGAAGTAAAATACTAATATTTAATAGGGGGTATAAGCATCTGCATACATTATCAATTGAAATTATTATTTTAGATAAATGTACATTTGTGTGCCTTTTATAAATCAACATTTTCATAGGACATTTGAGCTAGCACCCTATTGTAAAGTACTTTGTTGTAATTTATATTATTTAAAATGAATATACAATACATTATTATTACTTTCAATAACACTACTTATATATTAATCGTTATTTTAAAATAGAGGTGTACAGTCTATAATAAATACATCAATAATAATACAAACCCCGTTTCCATATGACTTGGGATATTGTGTCATAAGTAAATATAAACGGTTATAAGTCAATAAGTATTGTGTTATAAGTAAATATAAACGAAATACAATGTTTTGCAAATCATTTCCAACCCATATTCAGTTGAATATGCTACAAAGACAACATATAATAAATGGGTTGTACTTGTATAGCGCTTTTCTACCTTCAAGGTAATCAAAGCGCTTTGACACTACTTCCACATTTACCCATTCACACACACATTCACACACTGATGGAGGGAGCTGCCATGCAAGGCGCCAACCAGCACCCATCAAGAGCAAGGGTGAAGTGTCTTGCTCAGGACACAACGGACGTGACGAGGTTGGTTCTAGGTGGGATTTGAACCAGTGACCCTCGGGTTGCACACGGCCACTGTCCCACTGCGCCACGCCGTCCCTATATTTGATGTTCGAACTGATAGTTTTTTTTGTGTGCAAATAATCATTAACTTTAGAATTTGATGCCAGCAACACGTGACAAAGAAGTTGGGAAAGGTGGAAATAAATACTGATAAAGTTGAGGAATGCTCATCAAACACTTATTTGGAACATCTCACAGGTGTGCAGGCTAATTGGGAACAGGTGGGTGCCATGATTGGGTATAAAAGCAGCTTCCATGAAATGCTAAGTAATTCACAAACAAGGATGGGCCGAAAGTCACCACTTTGTAAGCAAATTGTCGAACAGTTTTAGAACAACATTTCTCAACGAGCTATTCCAAGGAATTTAGGGATTTTACCATCTACCGTCCGTAAAACCATCAAAAGGTTCAGAGAATCTGGAGAAATCACTGCACGTAAGCGATGATATTACGGACCTTTGAACCCTCAGACGGTACTGCATCAAAAACCGACATCAGTGTGTAAAGGATATCACCACATGGGCTCAGGAACACTTCATAAAACCACTGTCAGTAACTACAGTTGGTCGCTACATCTGTAAGTGTAAGTTAAAACTCTACTATGCAAAGCAAAACCCATTTATCAACAACATTTAGAAACTCCGCCGGCTTCGCTGGGCCCAAGCTCATCTAAGATTGACTGATGCAAAGTGGAAAAGTGTTCTGTGCTCTGACAAGTCCACATTTCAAATTATATTTGGAAACAGTGGACGTGGTGTCCTCTGGAACAAATAGGAAAATAACCATCCGGATTATTATAGGCGCAAAGTTCAAACGCCAGCATCTGTGATGGTTTGGGAGTGTATTAGTGCCCAAGGCATGGGTAACTTACACATCTGTGAAGGCACCATTAATGCTAAATGGTCCATACAGGTTTTGGAGCTACATATGTTGTCATCCAAGCAACGTCATCATGGACGCCCCTGTTTATTTCAGCAAAACAATGCCAAGCCATGTGTTACAACAGCGTGGCTTCGTAGTAAAAGAGTGCGGGTACTTTCCTGGCCAGCCTGCGGTCCAGACCTGTCTCCCATCGAAAATGTGTGGCGCATTATGAAGCGTAAAATACGAAAGCGGAGACCCCGGACTGTTGAACGACTGAAGCTCTACATAAAACAAGAATGGGAAAGAATTCCACTTTCAAAGCTTCAACAATTAGTTTCCTCAGTTCCCAAACGTTTATTGAGTGTTGTTAAAAGACAAGGTGATGTAACAAAGTGGTGAACATATCCTTTCCCAACTACTTTGGCACGTGTTGCAGCCATGAAATTCTAAGTTAATTATTATTTGCAAAAAAAATAAAGTTTATGAGTTTGGACATCAAATATCTTGTCTTTGTAGTGCATTCAACTGAATATGGGTTGAAAAGGTTTTGCAAATCATTGTATTCTATTTATATTTACATCTAACACATTTTCCCAACTCATATGGAAACGGGGTTTGTACATTTTTGCGCATGATTCTTATTGTTAGTATAAATATTGTAAACTATTTTCAATTAAATGTTGTTTCCAACATCTCTAAAGCCAAATTTTCATGAGTAAAATAAGGACATGTGAAAAATATTACCATTATCAATAGTACTATTGCTACTAAACAGACACTTAAACCAATGCCAATAACAAACATGTCATCCTTCAAAATATGAGATTAAAATACGCTTTATCATGCTCATGCATTGAAATATGACATTTTGGTTCAGCCCAAGATAGTAATGGACTTAAATAATAATAAACGATCATGGTCACTGATGTCTGGACGTATAGGCAAAATTTGTATGTTATACAATTATAAAGAAATATATACTAACATTTTTTAGACCAAAAAATAATATATATCAAACTTTTCTATTTTAATTAAATGTATTACATTTGAAATATAGTTTTTATTTGTATTATAAAATATCACCAAATTAATTGACTTTATAGAAATTATTTAATCAGAATTATCTTTATAATAAGTACTTGTTTAGTTGTTTATTTCTGTATTTATTAATTCGGCATTAAATTGATTTTGGTAACATCCTGTAGAACCAATTTTATTTCTTTGTAGTTTATATATTTGCAGGCCAAACAGAGGATAAACGAGCAGTGAAAGTGGTGAGCCTGCATAGTGTCAGCCTCAGGGGAGCTGTCTGGGGAATGTACAGTACAGGACAGTAGTTGGGGGCTCTAATGGTCCTCCAGGTCTGGCCACTGTCCATGTACATTACAGGGACATTTTCCATACACAACAGTGCTAAAATAAGTGTGTGGACAGTTGTAAAATACATTAGGATTGCAACTATCAGCCACGTCTTCTTATGTTTTACTGGTATATCACACCTTGGAAACTTCCTCATAACTTCCAGTTTTTTTTCGTCGTAGCTACTTCTAGTGAGGTTCATCGATTGTGTCCAGCAACTTTTTGCAACTTGGCGCTAAGAAAACGGAAATGCTGATTATTGGTCGTGCTAGACACCGACACTTATTTAATAATTCTACCTTAACATTAGGTGTGAAGCAGTTTTAATCTTTCCGAGTGTGGTGTGCTACGATAATTCAGTATCAACACAGCGAGTCACAAAAATAAAGATTCTGTCTCACCAGAGCCAGACTAGAGTCCTCCAACCCTGAAATTTTGCATAAACAAACGTAATCTATAGGGTTGGGGGTATCGATGTTAATATTAAAGAATCAATACAAAGGTGGGTATTGATATCTGATCGATAGTCGAAACTTTTGTTGTAGTTTCTCTTTTTATAAGTCCAGCAAATAACACGATTTTCCTCTATGCAATTACAAGTCTTTTCTGGTCTATCAGTGCAAACTGTTATTTTTCACAAATGTCTGAGTGCCCTGTTATTTATTTAAGTGGTTTTGTTTACATTTTAGAAGTTATATCTTTGTTATATTGTTACTTTTGTCATTTTGCAGAAGCAACTTTTTTCTCAAACAATTGTGTGTAGATAAATGTTTCTTAACCACAGTTGTTCCATCAAACAATATCTTTTTCTCAGCTACGGTCTGTATGGGCTGCTGTGGTACTCAGTTGTAATACACTTTTCCAATATGTGTGGCAAAAAATGACAATAGCAAACAAATAAACTAAATCTGGCGCTAAGGTCAACAGCCACATGTACATGGACAACATTTATTTATTCTGATCATCATTTGGAGTACAATGTTACTGTGTACATGGGCCTTGAAAAAAATGAGCTAATGATGGTGTGCATTTTCATGCATAACCCCTTAGTTCGGAATACTTTACTTTGACAAGCGCAAAACCTAACATAAACAGAAAGGTGTGTTATTATTTGTGTATGGCTTTGTGCATTTCTGCTTGTCAAACGTTATCACAGTATTTATTAATTATTTTTTTCTTCTGTTAACTACTTTTGTTTTACCTCTCTTTTTGAAATGGTGCTTTTTAGGTTCTGATTATGTAAAGATGGCGGCGCATCTTTATGTTTCAACATTGTGTGTATGTGTTTCAGGCTAGCAGTTAGCACTTGAATTACCTATCATGTTGTAAATAAAAGAGCTTGTTAAGACGACAACTGGATCCCTATTTTTGATATATCGACACAAGACACTCCAGACCGTACTTTTGTTTGACCATACTCGTTTTAAAGCAACAAACTCTACAACAAATAACATTACGTCTACACATGTTGAATGGGGAGGAGACAGCAGCAAGACAATCGCTAAATTCCGAGACTATTAAATTTAGTCCCACCACTGCCAGCACTGAATATCTGACATCAAAGCCATTCGCAGTAAGGATAATTCTAATCCAAATTTTGGAAGATGTATTTTCATGTGCTCAAATCCAAATGACTTTCATCATTTACGACCCTTCTCGAACGGAATGAAAATTTGATCCGATCGTGTGTGATGAGGTCAGAATATTCTGAATCGCATGTTTACATGAAGCATGTTTATTCTGGTTAGCCTTTTAATCCAATTAAATGTGTCTATTTGCACATTGCCACTAAAAGTTTCTTCAAAAATTATGACTAAAGTGGTGAAGCTGTATTTCAATTTGCATTTACTGACGGTTTAGTTAAGAAACATAAATATTCGAAATTTAGTTATTTATAATTGTATGCAAATGTATTTTTTCATAACTTAGTCCTTTCTTATACACTATATTTGGTTCTTATTATTTTTGTAATGTAATGTAAGGTTTAAAGTGTTAAATAAATAATAACCTTTGTGACTAACACTTGTTTTCATATGATTTGACAAGGTTGTAGACCGCAAGTAGGTTTATTTTAATTTTCATGTATTCATTTATTTCAGACAATGACATAACAAAACAAAAAAAAGTACAAGGTGGACAACACATAATATTAATTAATATAATGCAAAAGGTAATGTACAGTATGTAAGCATGATGATCAAGTTTTGCCTGAAAAGGAGTGAGAAGAAGATACTTTTTTCAATCCCACCCTCACTTCTCCATTTGGTGATTAATTAGATGTAATTATTAAGGTTAGATATAATTATTATATATGATTAAAAACAAGAGTAAAATTGCTAATTCAGTGTTAACATTTTCTGTAGTGGAAAAGTTGGGCCCCTTGGTCAAAAAGGTTAAGATCCCTCGGTATAACTGAAAAGGGATTATTTATATACAATTACATTGTTTAAGATTGTTGCAATGATTTTGATTTCCAGAACATTTTTCCTGTGTTATCATAACTATGATAATTCACAAAATGATTCAATGGTCATGACATTTTAGTCAAAACTAACTTTATTGTCCAAAACCGACTGATATATCAAAATCGAAGGAGAATCAGCATAACAACCAACCAACCACAGTAGCAATGGCCAAACAACTAGGTAATATAGAAAAGGACATATCAGAGGAGGATATGGTGGTGAAGTAGGGACTATTTTTAAAATAACAATTTTAGACAAAAAAAAAAAACCCATTTTGGAGCTAATTATCTGGACACATTCACTCTTAACACACCTCAGGCCACAGGACAATCTTATATGACAAACTTGTAAAACATAAAATAATCTGACGTTTTCTTGCTTTGGGTGGAAGTGGGACATTTGGGACAAATACAGGCCAAATTTCTGAAAGATAGACGAAACATCTGGTGACGGATCCAAGTACTTATCCTTCTATCCTATACTTTGGATCATGCACCATGTCGTCAGACTAGTGCTGTCCTATCAAAGGCTGTTAACATGAACTGATGAAGTCTACTCGGATGAGAACCGTCTGATTCAATGCCTTAAGAAAACAAAGACTTGGATGGATGAGAATATTCACAAGCTTACGCCCCTAGTCTGTTCCCTATGCTATGATTATTATATATGATTACTATACACCACGTGGCGGCGCCGTTATTTAACCCCCATAAATCCCATAAATGTCTCACCAAAGTTTTATGTACTCGTCAAACCACCTTTAAACTCTAGGGTGTTTACCGGAATCGGCACACACTTTAAAGGGGCTGACAAGCACACCTGTGTGAAATTTGAGTTGGATTGGTTGAAGTTAAATGTCTTTGCAGGGGCAATTAGCAACTAATTGTCCAAAGTCATTGACCTTTTGTCTAATGATGGTAAAAATATTGAGGAAATCTGCACTACGGTACATGCATGCTAACATGTATTCCAAAGGATTTGGAGCACAACCCATGTGATTTGGAGTGATGTGGGAAAAAGATCCTACATAGATTTCAGCAACGGCCTCAACAAAGGATGTTGACAGAACTATCAGAACTAACTATATCTGACGATGTTTGATGCTGAAACTGAAAATGTTTTATTGCCATTCTTGGGAAAAAACTGGTTTAAAATCTGAATAATATGGAAGTGGACCAGAGTCCAGGAAGGGATTGTGTCTGACATGAGCAGCTCCACTGTGGTCTAAGTGCAAGGTCCTTGCTGTTGGAAAACAGACACTTCTTGGAAAAGTAGGAGAGAATCTCTTGGGTTCAAATCTGCTGTTTCGTTCACACCACACATGTTCCTGCTATTTATTATGTTGAAGTTTGAACCTATATTTGTTTTCCAAGCATGCAGTTTTTTTCCCATTAAAAGGGCTTACAATAAGACTTCATAAAGAACCACCTTTCCATTCAATCACATGATAAAGTGTTCACATACTTTTGACCGGTACAATGTTTATTTTATGGACAAACTTGGTTAACTTCAATTCAACAATTTAAAAAAATACATACACCCATGCGCATAATCACGTTTCGTCACATAAAAATTAACGTTGTTACCCTAGGGTAAACTGGATAACACATGGCACACTGACAAAGCTTAACCTATTGTTACCATAACAATCTACAAGGTTAATATAGGTTGCTCACTCTTTCTTCCCCTCCATTTTTCTGCATTGTTTTATATCTCAAGTTAACTTATATGTATTGTTGCATTGGAACAACTGTATTGTTGATAATAGATGTAAATTATAGGTATTGTTCATTATCAAATAGCGCTATTTCTATTGGTATGTGTATTGCGCCATTTGTAGTGTAATAATGCTCATTGTCATTTCTGTATTATTATTTATTTCGCTAACTGCTTCTTTGCTATCACTTTTACCATCAAATTTGTACATATCGTATTTGCTGATTTTTGCTGATTTTCTAATTTGCTCTATTGTTGTTGTTGCTGTTGTTGTTATTGCTGTGTTTGCTGTTGTTTTTGTCTCTCTGTTTTATTCCCCTCTTGTCCCCACAATTTCTCCCTCTGTCTTCCTTTTTTTCCTCTTTCTATCCCCTCCTGCTCCAGCCCAGCTGCACCAAATGATAATATGAATAGATTTAATAAAGTCAAATACAAATAAGGCAACAAGAGAAGTATCCTACAATTCTGTTTATTAAAGTAAATCTGAACAGCCGATATGGGCATCTACACCAACTATATGATATGCCTGAGAAGCTGGACAAGACAAAAAATAAATAAATAAATAAAAAACTAAAAAATATAAAAAATAAATCATGTCAATCAAAATTATGGGTTCTAGGGTCAAACTCTCACCATTATAGAATTTCCAGGTAAGTGAAAAGAGAAGATAACCACCGTAGAATAAAAGTACCTTGAAGTACAATTAGTTTGAAATGTAAAGATTTGCATGCCTATGCAAAAAATCATTTCTGTGATTTAGTGAATGGATGTGTTACCATTTGAACAATAAACGTACCAATTTCCCTTACCTGGGAATCGATACCGGCACTCAATAGTACCAATTGTCTGTATTTTTGTGTGTTAATAAATATTCATTATTTGACTATTAAATTAGATTTTTAATGTAACATTTAAAAATGAGTTGATTATTATAACTCAGCAGTTCAGTTATTATATATTGTTTTATTTGTCATGATCCGCTACTTGGATCATGTCATATTCTGTTTTTGTTCTGCTTTGTATTGTGTTCTGTTATGTGACTTCCTTAGTTCCTGGTGGCACTTCCTGTTTTGTTCTGTTGTCATAGTTACGTATTAGTGTCACCTGCCTCTTGTTTTTTTACGCGTACCTGCTTTGTAATTACTCTCCTTATTTAAGCCTGCCTTTTTTTTGTTGATTCGATCTCGCATTCTAGTTTCTGTTCCGTGCAACAGGTAACGCCGCTAATTCCCAATTGTGGTAAAAATCTATTTCTTGTACTTATTAGGTTCCGCGCTACTCCTTTGTTTGTTCCTTAGCTCACATGCTAGCGCTTTATGTTCTTTCTAGCTCCCATGCTAGTTCTGTTTGTTTTGCCTTTAGTGCCTTGTGCAAGTGTTTCTGTTCTTTGTTTGTTTTGTTAATATTAATAAATCATACTTTCTTACCTTTACGCTGTGTCCAAGTCCGACTGCATCATTCGAGAGAACGAACCATCACCACAATGCCAGCCAACCGTCACATTATTATTACATTTGAGTCACATTAGCAATGCTGTTGCACTTCCATTACTTTAAATGAGGAGTTCTTAACTGTTTTGACCTTGGGGCCAAACTTTTACACTCGAGGCTCGAGGCCCACTCGAATATTAACACTGAATTAGTAATGTTACTCTTAATTTTAATGGTATTCAATTTTTATAGCTAACCTTCTTACAGTTTAACTGAATAAACCTTGTCAAATGATATGAAATTGTGTGATAATCACAAAGATAATTATCAAGGCTTAGGTCTGGTTCATTACAAAAAAAAAACCCTCAATCAAAAATAATGCTAATATTAATATATGTTTTTTTAAATAAACCGTCAATAAAATGAGATTGCAAGTGAAAATACAGCTTCACCACTTTTGTCATTAGTTTTGCACTTAAAAAATCTTCTCTCTGACTTTAGCTCCATACTTTTTCTGTTTGTTTGATATTGTCATTATTGCGACAAGTGGTGGAAAAGTGTATTATAACTGAGTATCAATCCAAAAATGGATTCTTAACCTCCATCCATCCGTCCATCTTCTTCCGCTTATCCGAGGTCGGTGTTGGGGGCAGCAGCCTAAGCAGCGAAGCCCAGACTTCCCTCTCCTCAGCCACTTTGTCCAGCTATTCCCGGGGGATTCTGAGGTGTTTCCAGGCTAGCCGGAAGACATAGTCTTTCCAACGTGTCCTGGGTCTTCCCCATGGCCTCCTACCGGTTGGACGTGCTCTAGGGAGGCGTTTGGGTGGCATCCAGACCAGATGCCCGAACCACCTCATCTAGCCCTTCACAATGTGGAGGAGCAGCGGCTTTACTTTGAGCTCCTACCGGATGACAGAGCTTCTCACCCTATCTCTAAGGGAGAGCCCCGCCACTCGGCGGACGAAACTAATTTTGGCCGCTTGTACCCGAGATCTTGTCCTTTTGGTCATAACCCAAAGCTCATGACCATAGGTGAGGATGGGAACGTAGATCGACCGGTAAATTGAGGACTTTGCCTTTCGGCTCAGCTCCTTCTTCACCACAACGAATCGGTACAACGTCCGCATTATTGAAGACGCCGCAACGATCCGCCTGTCGACCTCACGATCCACTCTTCCCTCACTTGTGAACAAGACTCCTAGGTACTTGAACTCCTCCACTTGGAGCAAGATCCCCTCCCCAACCCGGAGATGGCACCCCACCCTTTTCGAGAACCATGGACTCAGAATTGGAGGGGCTGATTCTCATCCCAGTCGCTTCACACTTGGCTGCAAACCAATCCAGTGAGAGCTGAAGATCCTGTCCAGATTTAGCCATCAGGACCACATCATCTGTAAAAAGCAGAGAACTAATCCTGCAGCCACCAAACCGGATCGCCTCAACGCCTTGACTGCGCCTATAAATTCTGTCTATAAAAATGATGAACAGAATTGGTGACAAAGGGCAGCCTTGGCGGAGTCCAACCCTCACTGGAAACGTGTCCGACTTACTGCCGGCAATGCGGACCAAGCTCTGACACTGATCGTACAGGGAGCGGACCGCCACAATCAGACAGTACCATACCCCATACTCTCTGAGCACTCCACACTGGACTTCTCGAGAGGCACGGTCGAATGCTTTCTCCAAGTCCACAAAGCACATTTAGCCTGTTTGGGCAAACTCCCATGCACACCCAAGGATCCTGCCGAGAGTATAGAGCTGGTCCACAGTTCCAAGACCAGGACGAAAACCGAGGTTCGACTATTCAGCGTAGCCTTCTCTCCAGTACACCCGAATAACCCTTACCGGGAAGGCTGAGGAGTGTGATCCCACCATAGTTGGAACACACCCTCCGGTTCCCCTTCTTAAAGAGAGGAACCACCACCCGGTCTGCCAATCCAGAGGTACTGCCCCCGATGTCTTCGCGATGCTGCAGAGTCTTGTCAACCAAGACAGCCCCACAGCATCCAGAGCCTTAAGGAACTCTGGACGGATCTCATTAGATGACACCATTGTATAGGGTTATAGGCTGTTAGGGGTGTCAAAAAAAAAAGACTTTCAAATGAGTCACGATTCTTTTTTGTAACTATTCTTAATCGATTAAAAACCACCTAAAATTATTTTTTTATTTTTTTAATCTGTCTTGTCCAGTGACTCTGGAAAATCATATTGTTGATGTGAATGCCCATATCTGCTGTACAGATTTACTTTACAAAAGAGATGTGTGGGATACTTCTCTTATTGCCTTATTTGTTTTTGACCTCAGTAAACGTTTGAGTAGAATTTTATTAAGCAAAACAAGTTTTCTTTTAAGTAATATAGACATTTTTCAGGCTGCTTATCTAGCTTACGGAGGAATGTAGTTAATCATAGAACTGGCACCCAGTGTTATTCAAAAAGTATCGATTTTGAATCGAGAAACGTGTTGAAATGACAATCGATTCTGAATCAAATCGTTACCTTTAACAGTCAAATCGAATCGAATTGTGTGGTCCCCCAAAACTCACAGCCCTTCTATTGATGGTATGTTGTATGTTGTAGCTTTTTCAATGAAGATGAATGTGTTATGTTGCACCCTACAAAGTGTTTGTACTGTGAGTATCATGCGTATTGCACATCAGCAGTTTGATTGTAATGATTATTTTGTAGTTTTTATTACTACATTTGGAGGTGTTTATTGCCATGTAAAATTGCTAATGCTCATAGTAGCCTGTCTTATGGCAAGCAAGTACAATGTAAATTAGCATCAATCAAGCGCAATTTGGAGGTCTAGATCCTTACTTTACATTCAAAAATCTACGTTGTTGGTGTTGAAAATTGCAACAGTATCTAGGTGGAGTTTGGGTGAGTCCGCTATGACTGCTGCTTGAGTAATTGTTTCCTTGAACTGGTGTTTATTACGAACCGGCATGATGAGTCTGCAACCGGACAAAATACAACTATTTCAAAATACGTTACAATGGCTCCTTATTTGGCTGCTGACATACGCAGTAACATATTGCATAATTTCTGGCTGTATTATTTTCTCAAAACTTTCATTACTCAACTTGCTTCCCATCCATTTTCTACTGTTTGTCCCTATTTACTGTTAATAAATGGTGACTGTATAATGTGACATGGCTCCATATAGACTTCGGTTAAAATGTAAAAAGTATTCATTCTTCTCTTTGAAAAAATTACAATAGTTTAGAACAGCTCGGTGTATTGAGGGGTTAGTGCGTCTGCCTCACAATACGAAGGTCCTGGGTTCGATCCTGCGCTCAGGATTTTTCTGTGTGGAGTTTGCATGTTCTCCCTGTGATTGTGTGGATTCCCTCCGGGTACTCCAGCTTCCTCCCACTTCCAAAGACATGCACCTGGAGATAGGTTGATTGGCAACACTAAATTGACCCTAGTGTGTGAATGTGAGTGTGAATGTTGTCTGTCTATCTGTGTTGGCCCTGCGATGAGGTGGCGAATTGTCCAGGGTGTACGCCGCCTTCCGCCCGATTGCAGCTGAGATGGGTTCCAGCAACCCAGCGGCCCCAAATGGGACAAGTGGTAAAAAATGGATGGATGGATGGATGGCATAGTTACTATATATATTTGTTTTGATTGATTGATTGAAACTTTTATTAGTAGATTGCACAGTACACCACCAGGTGTGAATGAATGATGGGTTCCCACTTCTCTGTGAGCGCTTTGAGTATATAACAATAGAAAAGCGCGATATAAATCTTATCCATTATTATTATTATTATTACAGTACATATTCTGTACAATTGACCACTAAATGGTAACACCCGAATAAGTTTTTCAACTTGTTTAAGTCGGGGTCCACGTTAATCAATTCATGGTAAATGTATCGATCTCCCCACCTCTTTTAACATTGAAGAGTTCTAACTTAGCCGTGAGCATATCCTCTTATGGTGTGTAGGGCCGCATGATTAGATAAGATAGTCCTTGTCCTCCAGCGATAATATTTGTAAGAAACATTGTTTATTTGCTGACATGGAGGCGAGCATTAGTGACTTAGAAAAGGCTTTGCATTGTGGAATGAGGTTAGCCGCTAGCAACCTTGTTAGTCGGAGTGAGTTGAGGACACGTTCATTCTCCTGTAGTTGTCAAACTTGCAGGACACAGCGAGAATGTGCATTATTACGATTTAACAATAGAATCAAAAGTTGTGTCATTGGCCAAATGTATATTATCTATATTGTATATTGTACTGGAGCAGTGTTTTTCAACCATAGGGCCGCCAAAAAACATCTGTTTATTACATACTTGCCAACCTTGAGACCTCCGAATTCAGGAGATGGGGGCGGGTATATATTGTAGAGTTAGAGCTGCAAGGGGTTCTGGTTATTTGTTCTGTTGCGGATGTTTGTCATTCTTGTTTGGTATACAATCACTCCCCATACAGCAGGTGTCGGCAACCCGCAGCTCCTGAGCCGCATGCGGCTCTTTGGCCACTCTGATGTGGCTCGGCTGCATAATTGCCGAACCCCCACCCTCCGGATTTTGGTGCCTCTCCCGGACATAACCCGTAGTTAAGATTCTTCGATTTTCACTCAGATAACAATATTGAGGGCGTGCCGTGATGGCTTTACCTTTAACGTCCTCTACAACAGTGGTTCTCAAATGGGGTACGCGTACCCCTGGGGGTACTTGAAGGTAAGCCAAGGGGTACGTGAGATTTTTTTTAAATATTCTAAAAATAGCAACAATTCAAAAATCCTTTAAAAATATATTTATTGAATAACACTTCAACAAAATATGAATGTAAGTTTAAAAACTGTGAAAAGAAATGCAACAATGCAAAATTCAGTTTTGACAGCTAGATTTTTTTGTGGACATGTTCCATGAATATGGATGTTAAAGTTTTCTTTTTTTGTGAAGAAATGTTTAGAATTAAGTTCATGAATCCAGATGGATCTCTTTTACAATCCCCAAAGAGGGCACTTTAAGTTGATGATCACTTCTATGTGTAGAAATATTTTTATTTATAATTGAATCACTTGTTTATTTTTCAACAAGTTTTTAGTTATTTTTATATCCTTTTTTCCAAATAGTTGAAGAAAAACCACTACAAATGAGCATTATTTTGCACTGTTATACAATTTAATAAATCAGAAACTGATGACATAGTGCTGTATTTTACTTCTTTATCTCTTTTTTTCAACCAAAAACGGCTTTGCTCTGATTAGAGGGTACTTGAATTAAAAAAGTGTTCACAGGGGGTACATCACCGAAATAAGGTTGAGAACTACTGCTCTACAACATGTCATTGCCCACCTTTACACCATGCTATCTGCGTGCACACCAGACGCATGCATTCTGCTGCTTCTGTCACCACACGTACAAGATTGCAAGGCATATAGTCAACAGCCATACAGGTTACACTTAAGGTTCTGATATAAATAACTTTAACACTCTTACTAATATGCACCACACTGTGAATCCACACCAAACAAGAATGACAAACACACTCCAGGAGAACATTCTCACAGTAACACAACATAAACGCAACATAACAATTGCCCAGAATCCCTTGCATCAATTACTCTTCCAGGCTATATATACACCCCCGCACCCCCAACCCCGCCCACCACAACCGACGCATGGAAGGGGTGGGGGGGGCACTCACCTACGTGTGTGCAAGAGCTGCATACATTATGTGACTGGGCCGGCATGCTGTTTGTATGGAGGAAAAGCGGACGTGACGATAGGTTGTAGAGGACGCTAAAGGCAGTGCCTTTAAGGCACGCCCCCATTATTATTGTCCGGGTGGAAATCGGGAGAAATTCTGGAGAATGGTTGCTTCGGGAGATTTTCGGGAGGGGCACTGAAATTCGGGAGTCTCCCGGGAAAATCGGGAGAGTTGGCAAGTATGGCTTATTAGCTGTGGTCCAAATTTTTGTAATATATTTTTCCTCCACTTGTGGCAGTAATTACAATATGATCAGACAAACAGGAGAAGTCTAAAGTCGTGAATATTTGTATGACTAAAAGGGATGAAGCTGTATTTTCAATGTATTGACAATTTATTTAAGAAACAAGATATTATTATTACTTATTTAGTTATAATGTATTTATTGTATAACTGTTTAATTAAATGTACATTTCTCTTTCATCATTTTTTATAAGTCTTTTCTTTTGCTGTATTTTTGATTAGTACCTATTTTAATAACGGGCCTGACCCATGCCTCAATAATTATATATGTGATTAACACACACTTTCATATCATTTGACGAGGTTTACCCCGTTAAACTGTATGTAGTGAAGTGAAGTGAATTATATTTATATAGCACTTTTCTCTAGTGACTCAAATCACTTTACATAGTGAAACCCAATATCCAAGTTACATTTAATCCAGTGTGGGTGGCACTGGGAGCAGGTGGGTAAAGTGTTTTGCCCAAGGACACAACGGCAGTGACTAGCATGGCGGGAGCGGGAATCGAACCTGGAACCCTCAAGTTGCTGGCACGGCCACTCTATCAACCGAGCTATGCCCCCCAAATGTAGGTTACATTTAGTTATTGAGTAGGATTAAAATAAATAAAAATATTACGAATTCGGTGTTAGTGGGGCCCTGGCTCCAGGCCCCCTTTTGTAGTGAAAAGTTGGGCTCCAAAGTCAAAAAGGGTCAAGTACCCCTTTACTTGATTGAACTAATGGTAAGTTTAGTCGTGAACGATTGGAAATCCTAATATTGTAATATTCCTGTGTTGCGCTACAGTTCCATTTCTCGTTCTATGGTTATCATCACACTTTTTTATTTTAGTCATTAATGCTGATTCAGTGGCGGCTTCACAAATAACACAAAAAGATGCACATTTGTAGTCGATTATTTAGTCAAAGCCTCATGAGATTTGCAGAAGTGGAAGTTTGAACTTCAAGGTGTGGTTAACTTGTGAGGCACAGACTTCAACTTGCACAAAGCATGGGGGTACTACTGGATATTAGGTGTATAAATGTGTGTGTGTTTGTGTGCGTGTGCATGTGCGTGTGTGTGTGTGTGTGTGTGTGTGTGTGTGTGTGTGTGTGTGTGTGTGTGTGTGTGTGCGTGCGTGCGTGAGATTCCTCTTACCAGAAGAAAAGCTGGGCTGACAAATTTCCAGCAGAGCCTCCAGTAGAGTCCTGGCTTGAAGCCCATCATTCGCTCTATGTCTTCACTGAAGCGATCCACTCCTGAAACAAGTCAGAGCTGAGGGTCAGTCCAAGTTATGAAAGAAGTAAGTCAAGAAAAATATCTACCCTCAAAAGACCCCAAACAACACACATCAAATCCCCGCTGCTTCTGAAATGAGATCACATGCGGAATCATTTTGCATATGATTCCTGATAATCCTAACAAATGCTCACTGTTTTCATTTGGATACTTTTCTGCAAATGAATTCCACTCGGTTGGGGTCCTTTAACTAT
The DNA here is from genome assembly GCF_033978795.1 of Nerophis ophidion. NCBI lineage: Eukaryota > Metazoa > Chordata > Actinopteri > Syngnathiformes > Syngnathidae > Nerophis > Nerophis ophidion. The sequence continues at coordinate 11,789,261 of NC_084612.1, read as the reverse complement.
TTCCTGATGCACTTAGCTTTTTTTTTAAATGAATGAGATAACCCCAAATAATAATTTGTGATCTTAGTGGCTCATTGAATTTTTCTATTGATTGAAGATGCAATGTTTGTTCACTATTTTTATACATCTTCTAAATATATATTTAATGAAATGTAATTATAATACACACAGACACACATACACACACACACATATATATATTTCCTTGAATTGGTGCTGGGGCGCTAATTAATTTAAAACCTCCTGCGCTTACCAAAGGCATGCGGTAAAAGTAAGCATGCGCTAATTATCTTAAAACCTCTTTTCACTCTGACACTTACCAAAGGCATTCAGTAAGAATTTGAGTGTGATGTAAGCTTGGACCTTAAATCCTACTAAATAGCTCTTAAACTTCTTCCCTTTATGCGATTTCAAATTACCGGTATTGAAATCAGCCTCCTCCATTTTGAAAGTGATGACAGGAGAAGTGTCACTCGTGACGTCACGAGTTTGACGAGGCGGTAATACTAAGCATGCGCTAATTATTTTGCAAAGCGAGTTTGACCCGGCAGTAATCCAAGGCAGGCGCATACTATATGCCCTGCAGCAATTCAAGGAAATACGGTAAATATACACATATATACACATACATACATACACACACACACATATATATATATATATATATATATATATATATATATATATATATATATATATATATATATATATATATATATATATATCCATTGCTTTCGGTCCCCTGGGGGGAGAGGTGGGTTGCCTACATATGAGGTCCTCTCCAAGGTTCTCATAGTCATCATTGTCACTGGCGTCCCACTGGGTGTGAGTTCTCCTTGCCCTTATGTGGGTTCTTCCGAGGATGTCGTAGTCGTAGTCGTTTGTACAGTCCTTTGAGACATTTGTGATTTAGGGCTATATAAATAAACATTGATTGATTGATTGATATATATATATATATATATATATATATATATATATATACATATATATATATATATATATATATATATATATATATATATATTAGGGGTGTGGGAAAAAATCGATTCGAATACGTTGTGCGATTCAGAATCGATTCACATTTTTACAAAAATATCCCAAAAAAATTATTCATTTTTTTATTTCATTTTATTATTATTATTATTATTATTATTTTTTTTTATCAATCCAACAAACCAATACACAGCAATACCATAACAATGCAATCCAATTCCAAAACCAAACCTGACCCAGCAACACTCAGTACTGCAATAAACAGAGCAATTGAGAGGAGACACAAACGCGACACAGAACAAACCAAAAGTAGAGAAACAAAAATGATTATCAACAACAGTATCAATATTAGTTATAATTTCAGCATAGCAGAGTTTAAAAATCCCTCATTGACATTATCATTAGACATTTATAAAAATAATAAAAAAGAACAAAAGAACACTTGCATCGCATCTCATAAGCTTGACAACGCACTGTGTCCAATGTTTTCACAAAGATAAAATAAGTCATATTTTTGGTTCGTTTAATAGTTAAAACAAATGTACATTATTGCAATGAGTTGATAAAACATTGTCCTTTACAATTATAATAGCTTTTTTTTTTTTTAAATCTACTACTCTGCTAGCATGTCAGCAGACTGGGGTAGATCCTGCTGAAATCCTATGTATTGAATGAATACAGAATCGTTTTGAATCGGAAGAATATCCTTTTTGAATCGAGAATTGCGTTGAATGGAAAAAATCGATTTATAATCGAATCGCGACCCCAAGAATCGATATTGAATCGAATCGTGGGACACCCAAAGATTCGCAGCCCTAATATATATATATATATATATATATATATATATATATATATATATATATATATATATATATATATATATATATATTTATATACACATATATATATGTTAGGCCAGGAAAAAAACACAGAGGCTATTTCATTCCTAAAGCCTATTTCGCAGGTTTCTCTGCTCTTCAGGGAATTTTTCCTTCGAAAATCGCCTGACAAATAACTAAATGAATGAGAGTTAAAGATAAAATAAATACTTTTTAAAAGATAATTACCAGAATGAACCATAAGGTTTTTCATAGTCATCATTGTCACCGACGTCCCACTGGGTGTGAATTTTCCGTGCGCCCTTATGTGGGCCCTACCGAGGATGTCGTAGTGGTTTGTGTTGTGGTTTGTGCAGCCCTTTGAGACACTAGTGATTTAGGGCTATATAAATAATCATTGATTGATGGATTGAGACTATAAAAACTGTTTGGTCAACTTGAGCCATTTGATACTAAAAAAATAAATTAAATAAACTCCATAAATAGTAAAGAATTCAAACTGATCAGCAACAGTCAGTCTGGAGCACAATATATAAAACACTAAAACAAAAAAATATGCAACATTGTGTGCAAATTTAATTTATTCATAAATCAAAATGAGAAGGTCAGGATTAATATCGACAATGAACATATTTTTTAGTGCACAGCTTTGCAAAGTGGGTTTTTGAACCATGATACTGACAAATCATGTTGCACAAGCGTCAATAAAGGGGGTCTCGCCCCACTATTTGACGACTGCTTTAGTAGATCAGGACCCAAATGTGTTCATGGACTGAAGAACTGTAAATTATGACTTATTCCAAGTCTACAAACACTTGACATGTGTGCATCGCTATCGACAATCCCATCCCGTCAAAGTACAATGGAATCAAAGAATACTCGTTTTAATCTGGCATCCGAAAGGGCAATTTCCTCCCTAATTCCCTTCAAGCATCTCCACTGAGCCTTTCCGTGAGTTTTACAGCGCCAGAGTCAAAGAGTCACAGAAAGGTGAACCAGGGAGAAAAAAGTTGGGTGATTAAGCAAATGCAATCACGAATAGAAAAAAGAGGGACATTTGGTGGCCTGATTAAATTCAATCGTTATTTCATTTGGGAATCAAGAACCCTATTTGACCATTAAAGCCACATTTGACTAGCCAAAAGTTTGGACTTACTCAATAACATGATAAAGTGCCTCCATGCATTAGACTGGCGCTGTATACGATTTTAATCATTGTACTCAAAAAAAAAAAAAGATTATATCCTCACGATCCTTATCTAGATTTCATGCATCCAATAATTGTTTGGTTCCATTCATTCACACCCTACATATTTATCGCACCTATTTAGCGTCACTATTCATTAAACGGACAAAACGCTTTGTTGTTCTTTCCCCGTGGTCGGGTTTCCGTCGTTCCACTAAACCAATTAACAAGACAAATAAATGAGAGGGGTGGAAAAAAAGGCATGCTGTGTGGTGAGTAATGTTCCTAAGAGGTGGGGGTCAACCTAGTGGCTCCCTGGAGCATTTTTATAAAATGATTGAAAATAGAAAATGATGGGGGGAAAATACAAACGCAACAGTTTGTTTACATGAAAAGTCTCCCACTCTTTCTTTGTGTCATTTTGTCCACCAAAAGTTTCATGCTCTGGTTTTGATTAGTTTTTGTATTATATTCATACTTGCCAACTGTCCCGGATTTTCCGGGAGACTCCCGAAATTGAGCGCCTCTCCCAAAAACCTCCCGGTACAAATTTTCTCCCGAAAATCTCCCGAAATTCAGGCGGCGCTGGAGGCCACGCCCCCTCCAGCTCCATGAGGACCTGACTCAACGTTGTGACACTCTTAAACAGGACAATACTGCCATCTACTGTCCATAGAATAGAATGTAAATATATTCTACATTTAAGTGCAGTCAAGGAACACGCATTAAGGAGTCTGTTCTGAAGCCCACAGTAAAAAGACGTAACTTCATCACGTTGCCTTGTTATTGACTCCAACCCAATATATTACACCGTCGGCGGGCAAAATTAAGTAATACGCATGCAAGTTCCAGAATGATTGGAAACAAGAATTTCAGTTTATCCAGGAGAGTTTGAAAGGGAAGGGGTATGTTGCCTGTAAATTTTGTAGAACAGACATCTCCATTTAATACGGCGGCTGAACGGATATACTCAGCCATGAACGGTCAGTCAGCGAAGCACAAAGCGTCCACAGCGCAGAAATCGTACACAACCCAGTATTATGGCCCACCTCGCAAAATGGAGACCCAATGGTGTATCTTATGCTGAGACAAAAATGGCTATGATGGTAGCTGGAAGCAACATCCCGTTCTCATTTGCGGATGTCTACAACAAATCCGTGAAGGATGTTCCCGGATTCGGAGATCGCTCTCCCATACGCAAATGGCAGAACAAAGGTTACTCAAATAGTGAAAGGTAAGTGTTGTTGTTGTTTTTTTAGTACTCAGCAAGCACAGTACAGTTAGTAGAACTACTGTGTTTTTATTACTGTGTATTTGATAGGTGCCGTCGGAAATTCAACTATTTCTTTTATCTATATATATATATACATATCTATATATATATATATATATATCTATATATATATATATAGATATATATATATATAGATATACATATATATAGATATATATATATATACACAGCCAGAATCCACTGAAAGTCAAGTATTTCATATATTTATACATGTATATATATATATATATATATATATATATATATATATATATATATATATATATACATATATATATATATATATATATATATATATATATATATATATATATATATATATATATATATATATATATGCATATATATATATATATATGAAATACTCGAGTTGGTGAATTATACGCCACCCCTCTTAACCACGTCCCCGCCCAAACCACGCCCCCAACCACGCCTCTGCCCCCCCGACCAGTTACTCATTAGATTCACCTGCCTCTCGTTTTTGACACGCACCTGCCTCCTGATTACTGTCTTTATTTAAGCCTGCCTTTTCTGTACATTCAGTCTTGCTTCCTAATTTGTGTTCGCACAACGGTGACGACCTTGATCCTCGATTCGGTAATCCCATACCTGTACTTGCTAGCTTCCGCGGTAAGCCTTTGTTCCTGTAGCTCCCATGCTAGTAGTTTTGTTTTGCCTTTTGTGCCTTGTCCAAGTTTTTCTGTCATTTCTCTAGCTCCCACGCTAGCGCTTTTGGTCTTTTTTCCAGCTCCCATGCTAGTTCTGTGTGTTTTGACTAAGTCTGTTTTTATTTGTTAAATAAAACAATTATTTCTTAACTTCACGCTGTGTTCGAGCCCGGCTGCATCCCTGAGAGAACGACCCGCATCACCACGATGCCACGCAATCGTCACACATGCTGTGCGTGAATCCACACAGGTATGCTTTGTTGATGTTATTGACTTGTGTGGAGTGCTAATCAGGCATATTTGCTTAGTGCATGACTGCAAGCTAATCAATGCTAACATGCTATTTAGGCTAGTTGTATGTACATATTGCATCATTATGCCTCATTTGTAGGTATATTTGAGCTCATTTAATATCCTTTACGTTTATCCTCTTTGTATATCATTTAGTTGTGCATGCCTCATATCTGTATGTGATATTGGCTGCATTTCATATAGTTGTTTGTGTGCCATGTTGTTCCAGACCACAGCAAACATTACCGAGCTTGCCCAAGACTGTAACAAATGGTCCCTAGTGTGTGAATGTGAGTGTGAATGTTGTCTGTCTATCTGTGTTAACCCGGTGATGAGGTGGCGACTTGTCCAGGGTGTACAACGGCTTCCGTCCGGATGCAGCTGAGATAGGCTCCAGCACCCTGCGACCCCGAACGGGACAAGCGGTAGGAAATGGATGGATATGGCTCTTTCAACGTTTTGGGTTGCCGACCCATGCTTGGAGGGGAAAAAGAAGCTATATAGGATATTTACAGAGCAGGATTCCATACCGTAAAACCACGACACTCCGATGGCTTCGATCAACACCGCAAACAAGATGGAGGTCCCGGCGGCGTACTTGTCTAACAGAGTCAGCACGTAGATTCCACCCTGAAGAGGAAGAATTGAATGAGGACGTTAGTTTTTTTTGCAGGTAGCATGCAAGCAGTAATCGAATTAACTTTAGGGTTCATTTTACTGTCTTGGACTAATCTCTTAAGACAGTAGTTCTCAAACCTTTTTCCCACCTCAGAAAAACTTGGCTCTCCAAGTACCACCTTAATGACCAGCATTGAATTACAGTAGCGTAGTAGGTCCTAAGTATTCATTAAAAAAAGGCAAGTATGTTTAATGTTTTTGGCCACTGTGACGTTACACACAGTTTGAACAGTAACACCGTTTAAATGTAGGAAAATAAAACACTGTACTTTAATCAAGGGAATTCTTTGGCGTACCACTGGATGGAGCCCACGTGCCACTAGTGGTACACATACCACAGTTTGAGAACCTACTGTGTTCAGAGATGCAGAGATCCAAACTGTTTGGAAAGGAAGAAGCACGCCTTGAAAGATTTGTTTGAAAAGAAATTAACCAATCAAGGGAAAATTTGCACTTATTTCCTTGGTGGCCTCTTTTAATCACTCTTAACTTGTTCCATGAGAGCTTCTCTCGTTTGACGGCGCCTTTGAAGGAACATCTTTGAAATTTTCGAATTAATAGTGGGTTGTTTCCTCCGAGGCATGCTGGCAACGCAGTGCCTGTTTTTCTTTCGCAAACGTTTTTTTACTTGGCCTCAGTTTGCTGTGCTGGACCGCATTATAATAAATGAATGGAAGCTGCAATACTGTTCCCAATTTAACTTGATTAAAATCTTCAAGCTGTGGAGGCTTTTTTTTTAATATAAAGCACAAACCGCACACTGGCCGTGACATTTTAGACAGTTTTATCAGAACTGCACAGCATAAATAATTTTATTCAACTTTGGTTAATTCATTCGTTTTGCTTTTTTGCCATTTTAAGCCGTTTTACACTGCATGGCTTCATTAAAAGATGTTGTTATTGTTTGTTTCCTTCTTTTTCGTTTTCGCCACATCGCGCTTCATAAATCGCAGTTTCACCACGTGGCAGATTTTTTTAAGCACATTCACAGAGTTTTTGTACTTTTTAATTACGCCGCCACAGTAGCGATGAAAATAAAAAAGTTTGATGATAACCATAGAACTAGAAATGGAACTGCAACGCAACACAGGAATAGTACAATATTAGCATTTCCAATTGACTACACTTATTATTTGGACACACAAGTACAGGGGTTCTTAACCTTTTCGACCTTGGGGCAGAACTTTTCAATTACAGGAGCCCACACAAATAACAGTAAATTAGTAAAATTGTTCTGGATTTTAGTCATACTCAATAATTATATCTAACTTACTTACATTTTAACTAGAGATGTCCGATAATGGCTTTTTTGCCGATACCCAATATTCCGATATTATCCAACTATTAATTACCGATTCCGATATCATCCGATACCGATATATACCGTCGTGGAATTAACACATTATTATGCCTAATTTTGTTGGGATGCCCCGCTGGATGCATTAAACAATGTAAAAAGGTTTTCCAAAATAAATCAACTCAAGTTATGGAAGAAATGCCAACATGGCACTGCCATATTTATTATTGAAGTCACAAAGTGCAGTATTTTTTTTAACATGCCTCAAAACAGCAGCTTGGAATTCAGGACATGCTCTCCCTGAGAGAGCATGAGGAAGTGGAGGTGGGCAGGGTTGAGGTGGGGCAGGTGGTGCATATTGTAGCATCCCGGAAACATTAGTTCTGCAAGGGGTTCTGGGTATTTGTTCTGTTGTATTTATGTTGTGTTACGGTGTGGATGTTCTCCCGAAATATGTTTGTCATTCTTGTTTGGTGTGGGTTCACAGTGTGGCGCAAATTTGCAACAGTGTTTAAGTTGTTTATACGGCCACCCACAGTGTGACCTGTATGGCTGTTGACCAATTTCCGGTATTGCATTTTAAAGGATTCATCGGCCGATAATATCGGCAGTCCGATATTATCGGACATCCCTAATTTTAACAGGTTGACAACCCTGTCAAATGATATAAAAACTTGCGTTAAACACAAAGATTATTGTTTGTTTAACACATAAACTTTAGGCTTAGGTCAGGCTGATTAGAAATTTAAGTAATAATCAAACATACTGCATAAAAAGTACTCATTTATAACTGAGGAAAAATAAATGTAGATACAAATATGTTTATTTTCTGGTAGATACAATTATGTTCATTTTTTTAAAAATAAATTGTCAATAAAACAGCTTCACCATTTTAGCCATATTTTTTTGCGCTTAAGGCACTTCTCTGTGACTTTCGCTTCAGTCTTCCTCTGTTTTTTTGAGATTTTCATTACTGCCACAAGTGGTGGAAAAGTGTTTTGCAACTGAGTCCCGCCACGGTCTTAACCAGAACTTGACAAATATCAAGGTCAAAAATAAGTGGTCCAGGAGGTGCTTTAAAAAGGTTAAATCCTGTGTATCCGAGCACCTTACGAATAATATTACCTTCAGCAACACATTGAAAAAAATCCACTTTTTTAATAACTATGCAGAAACTTAGCAAATTAAACAATTTCAACATCATAAGTTTTAAAAAATGTAATCTTCGATGTGGGTTTGAACCCACAACCTTGTGTTTTGACCTTCAAGTACTATTGACGCATGCCACAAGAGCCAGCAAAAGTATTTTGCGGAACTCTGTCTTCATATTCCAATCAGAGACAGAGCATTACGTGGCCAGGATTACGTTTGGGGTAAACTTTGTCATTCAGTAATTTACATTTGGCATGCGCTACTTCACACGGGGCGACCCTCTAGTGCAGTGGTTCTCAAATGGGGGTGCGTGTACCCCTGGGGGTACTTTAAGGTATGCCAAGGGGTACGTAAGAGTTTTTTTAAAATATTCTAAAAATAGCAACAATTCAAAAATCCTTTATAAAAATATTTATTGAATAATAATTCAACAAAATGTGAATGTAAGTTCATAAAATGTGAAAAGAAATGCAACAATGCAATATTCAGTGTTGACAGCTAGATTTTTTTGTGGACATGTTCCATAAATATTGTCAAAGATTTCTTTTTTTTTGTAAAGAAATGTTTAGAATTAAGTTCATGAATCCAGATGGATCTCTATTACAATCCCAAAAGAGGGCACTTTAAGTTGATGATTACTTCTATGTGTAGAAATCTTTATTTATAATTGAATCACTTGTTTATTTTTCAACAAGTTTTTAGATCTTTTTTTTTCAAATAGTTCAAGAAAGACCACTACAAATGAGCAATATTTTGCACTGTTATACAATTTAATAAATCAGAAACTGATGACATAGTGCTGTATTTTACTTCTTTATCCTTTTTTTTTCAACCAAATGCTTTGCTCTGATTAGGGATACTTGAATTAAAAAAATGTCCACAGGGGGTACATTACTGAAAAAAGGTTGAGAACCACTGCTCTAGTGGACGATCACGGCCTTGGTTAAGACACGCTCATTTAGCAGATATTGATGGACCTACTATCAAATGGGCCCGAGCATCCTTTCATATTTTCTGTACACTTTTCTTGAACACCCCTGATGTAGCCTGATTATTGAAAATGACGTTAAAAAGTAAGGGCGGTGAACCCTGATACCGACATTAGTAATGCAAAGCAGGGCGAGCAGGAAGGTCCCGAAGACCGTGGCGAAGGTGAAGAGCTTTCTGTTCCTCTTTAGGATCTTGTAGTCATCCGACAGGCCTGTGATGACCGCCTCCATGCCGCCCATCTGACGAAATAAGAGAAACTTACTCCCTTTATCTGTTCTTGCACCGATCTGCTGCTCTTTTCCAGATATACCTCATACAATACAGTGACACACCACATTCATCTTTCACTTTTTTAATGCTGTTTTTTAATGTCTAACCATAACCGCGCATTCGCGTTTTCTATCCATGTCGTATCTTTTAAAGACTGCAAAGGTTTTGGACTCACCGAACTGTCGATGCCGAGAGTCAGCAGCATGATGAAAAACACAATAGCCCAAAATGTTGAGCCGGGAAGGGTAGAAATGGCTTCTGGGTAGATGATGAACACCAATCCTGCCCCTGTTTTAATGCACACAGAAACACACCACACATTTATTTCAGCAACCACTGTCAAAACTATAGGCAGTGAAGAGTAGTCAGTGTACAGCTTGTGTAGCAGGACAGACATACTATCCACTTGCAATGACTTTTAGTTTAGTTTAGCTTCGTTTATTATTTATTCGGTCAGACAGAAACAAACAGTTTTACCTAAACAATCAGTTTTACAATCATAAATTGAAAATGTTGCAGACCAAAAGGGTTTGTGCTGAAGTTGAACACTTATTGCGCCTAACCCTATAAACAATGTCAAATACAAGATGAACTTTCAAAAATTATGACATTTTCTTTGCACAACATATTATGAATACACTTTGTACACAACATACCGTATTTCCTTGAATAGCCACCGGGGCGCTAATTTTATTTAAAACCCCTTCGCACTCCTGCGCTTATTCAAGGCATGCGGTAAAAGCAAGCAGGCGCTAATAATTTTAAAACCTCTTCTAACCTCTGCGCTTACCAATGGCATACAGTAAAAAATTGAGTGTGATAAAAAAGAAATTCATAAAAGTTTCTTCTGCGGCTGCAGCCCGGTGGTTGGGGACCAATGCTCTACAACAGTGGTCCCCAACCACCGGGACGCGGCCCGATTGGTACCGGGCCGCAGAAGAATTTTTTATTAATTTTTATTTAAAAAAAAAAATTTTGTTTATTTTTTTTATTAAATCAACTTAAAAACACAATATACACTTACAATTGGTGCACCAACCACAAAATCCTCCTTGTTTCATGACAAAAACGTCCCTTCTTCATGACACAGAAAAAAAATTTAAAAAAATAAATTATAATAAAAAAAGGACATCCCCCCCACCCGGGGCGCGGTAAAAGTTATTAAGCATTGACCGGTCCGCGGATACAAAAAGGTTGTGGACCACTGATCTACAACATGTCATTGCACCCACCTTTACACCATTGGATATGTATGTCGGTAAATCTACATGACAGTAGGCCGCATGCATTTTACTTCTTCTCATAAGTGATTGCAATGCATACTTGATCAACAGCCATACTGTTTACACTGATGGTTGTGATATAAACAACTTTAAAACTCTTAATAATATGCGCCACATTCTGTTAACCCACACCAAACAAGAATAACACATTTCTGGAGAACATTGGCTCTGTAACACATTATAAACGCAACATAAGAATTACCCAGAATTCCAATGCATCCATGACACTTGGCTATATTATACACGCGCCCCCAACCCCGCCCACCTCAACTGACGCACCGAAGGGAGGGGGGTGGTAGCGGGCTGTATAATATAGCCAAGAGTCATGGATGCATTAGAATTCTGGGTAATTCTTTTGTTGCGTTTATAATGTGTTACAGAGCCAATGTTCTCCTGAAATGTGTTTGTTATTCTTGTTGTGTTAGGGTTCACAGAGTGTGGCGCCTATTAGTAAGAGTGTTAAAATTGTTTTATATCACAACCATTAGTGTGATCTGTATGGCTGTGAAACAAGAACCATGGTTTACACCCATTAAAAGTAAGTCATAACTCCTCCGACATTTTGAAAATGATGGCAGGGAAAGCATCACAAATTCGACCCAGCGGTAATAGCATGCATGCGCTACAAAATTTGGGGAACAGGTGTTACTTCCCCGGTGGCTATTCAAGGATTTACGGTAAATACTGTTCAATTATATACACAGTGAAGGCATTTGAAATATCCTTGTACATGTGTTAAGCCTTTTTACCAATGATATACTATTAACAAACAATTATACTTCCATTATTATTTATAGCCCATATTTAGTTTGTAATTAACATTGATCATAGTATTAACTACTGTGTTGATTCAAGAGTGATATATGTTTTCAGGACATTGGTCTTAAAGTGTTTTTTAAAGGCCTACTGAAATGAGATTTTCTTATTTAAACGGGGATAGCAGGTCCATTCTATGTGTCATACTTGATCATTTCGCGATATTGCCATATTTTTGCTGAAAGGATTTAGTAGAGAACATCGACGATAAAGTTCGCAACTTTTGGTCGCTAGCAGAAAAGCCTTGTCTTTACCGGAAGTCGCAGACGATGACGTCACCCGTTAATGGCTCCTCACAACCTCAAATTGTTCTTAATGGGAGCTTCTAACAAAAAGAGCTATTCGGACCGAGAAAACGACAATTTCCCCATTAACTTGAGCGAGGATGAAAGATTTGTGTTTGAGGATATTGATAGCGACGGACTAGAAAAAAAAAAAACGCGATTGCATCGGGACGGATTCAGATATTTTTGGACACATTTACTAGGATAATTCTGGGAATCCCTTATCTTTCTATTGTGTTGCTATTGTTTTAGTGAATTTAATAGTACCTGATAGTCGGAAGGATGTATCCATGGGTGTGTTTACGCCAGTGTCTGATGGAAGTCGACGGCAGCTGTACGGACGGCACAAGCTCAGCTGATCTCCGGTAAGAGGCGACTTTTTACCACAAATTTCTCACCGAAAACTGCTGGTTGACAAGTGGTCAGGATCCATGTTCGCTTGACCGCTCTGGTCCATTGTAAAGTTTCACCTCTGGGAATTTTAAACAAGTAATGACCGTGTGTTTGTGTGGCTAAAGGCTAAAGCTTCCCAAATCCATCTTTCTACTTTGACTTCTCCATTATTAATTGAACAAATTGCAAAAGATTCAGCAACACAGATGTCCAAAATACTGTGTAATTAAGCGGTTAAAGCAGACAACTTTTAGCTGTGTGTGTGCAGCGCTAATATTTCCTAACAGTACGTGACGTCATCGTACACGTCAGCATTCCGCGACGTTTTCAACAGGACACTTCGCGGGAAATTTAAAATTGCAATTTAGTAAACTAAAAAGGCTGTATTGGCATGCGTTGCAATGTTAATATTTCATCATTGATATATAAACTATCAGACTGCGTGGTAGGTAGTAGTGGGTTTCAGTAGGCCTTTAAATGTGTGAATGGAACTGGAACATTTTAAGGAATCATCTAAGCTGTTCCACACATGAACCCACCTGATAGAAACACATCTACTTTTTAAGCTCGTTCTTATGTTTGCTTTCTGAAAGACAGCTGAACCTCTGAGGTCATAGGGACTCTCCCTAGGTTTGAACCACTCCTGTGGAAACACAAGCGAGGAGCAAGATGGTTGTGACTCGCGTGGTGGTGGTAGCGTCATGGCCTTGGGCTGCATGAGTGCTGCCCGCACTGGGAGAGTTGCGGCGAACATGAACTATGACATTATGAAGCAGAGAATGATCCCCACCACAACATGATGAGGAGACCAAATAAGACAATCAAGTGTCTTGTCAAGAAAGCTGAGTGTGATGGAGTGGACAAATACTGTATTTCCTTGAATTGCCGCCGGGGCGCTAATTAATTTAAAACCTCTTCTCACTCCTGCTCTTACCAAAGGCATGTTGTAAAAGTAAGCATGCGCTAATTATTTTAAAACCTTTTCTCACTCCGACACTTGCCAAAGGCATGCAGTAAAAATTTGAGTGTGATCTAAGGATACCATCATGAAGAGCACATTTAATAAAAAAACAAACTTATAATGGTCTTACCTTTACTTTTTTATAGAAGTATTCCTTATCTTTCTTCAGTTTTAAAAGTCTCGATGGAGATCTTCCTTTATTACCTCCTCCAGCACATATCACGTCACTCATTCCACTTCTTCTGCAGCCGAATAGTCGCAAGAAGGATCACTAGCGCCCTCGACCACCAGGAGGCGGGAGTCATTTAATGACTCATATATGACACACGCAGCTACGGTATTGTGACAGTCTCAAGCCGTCATCTTGCGGGTTCCCAGGACAACTAAGGAAGGACATGGATTGAGCAGTTTGACTTTGTTTATTTTTCAATAAAACCTCAGTCCAGGTCGCTCTTCCGCTCCTCCTCTCCGCTCGCTCGCTGTCTCCTCGCCGCCATCTTGGGCCGGACTCCAGCATGCCCTGCCTGTCTGTCGGACCATCTGCTCAACAGCTATATTAATAAAACATAGCTGCTTACTGTTCTTTTTAGCATACCGGTATTCAATAGCTTGGACCTTAAATCCTACTGAATAGCTCTTAATTTTCTTCCCTTTATGCGATTTCAAATTACCGGTATTGAAATCAGCCTCCTCCATTTTGAAAATGATGACAGGGGAAGTCACAAGTTTGATCAGGCGGTAATACTAAGCATGCGCTAATTATTTTGCAAAGCGAGTTTGACCCGGCAGTAATTCAAGGCAGGCGCACACTATATGCCCGGCGGAAATTCAAGGATATACGGTATGCCCAAACGATTGAGCACCTGTGAGGTATCCTCAAAAAAGTAAGGACCGTGGATGAGTGCAGGATTTCAAACATCCACCAGTGATGTCATGGAGGAGTGGAAAAGGATTCCAGTTACAAAGTGTGCAGCTCGGCTGACTTCCATGTCCAACAGGATTGAGGCAGTGCTGGATAACCATGGTGCTCACACTAAATATTAAAGTACCAGTGGAGTGGAAAAACAAGTTGCCTCTATACTGAAGCTATTATCATATGTATCTGATGTATGACACTGAAAGACTTACAAAGTTTGCGAGTGAATAGATATGATCAAAATAGTATCAATCTCGCAGAGATTCCCAAGCCATTTTTACACATAATGAGCATAGTGTTGTCACGATACCAATATTTTGGTACTGGTATAAAATGTATTTTGATATGTTTTGGTACTTTTCTACATAAAGGGAACCACAAAAAATTGCATTATTGGCTTTATTTTAACAAAAAGTCTTACGGTACATTGGACAATTTTGTCCTTAAATAAAATGGTGAACATACGATACAAATTGTCTTTTAGAATGCAGTAACATAGTGTGTCATTTTCCATTCTATTATTTAGTCAAAATTATGAGGGAGAAACTGTAAAAATGTATCATTAATCTACTTACTCATTTACTAGTGAGTACAGAAACGTTCTACCTTGACACACTTACAACAACACATGGAACAAAACAGCCAGTTTGCAGAATGAATGAAAATACACACAACCTATTTCCACGATATTCTGTATATCGGTGTAGGGCTGGGCGATACGGCCTTTTATTAATATCTGGATATTTTTAGGCCATGTTACAATACACCATATATATCTGGATATTTTGCCTTAGCCTTGAATGACGGCGTGCGCAACCTGAGGGTCCTTGGTTCAATCCCCACCTAGTACCAACCTCGTCACGTCTATTGTGTCCTTGAGCAAGACACTTCACCCTTGCTCCTGATGGGTGCTGGTTAGCGCCTTGCATGGCAGCTCCCTCCATCAGTGTGTGAGGTCGGGTCGCGGGGGCAACAGCCTAAGCAGGGAAACCCAGACTTTCCTTTCCCCAGCCACTTCGTCTAGCTCTTCCCGGGGGAATCCCCACCTAGTACCAACCTCGTCACGTCTATTGTGTCCTTGAGCAAGACACTTCACCCTTGCTCCTGATGGGTGCTGGTTAGCGCCTTGCATGGCAGCTCCCTCCATCAGTGTGTGAATGTGTCCACATTTCACTGTCCACATTATTATCCCATCGTTGTTCTTTTAGATAATTATCTAAAGCGGTCATACTTTCCATCCATCCATCCATCCATCTTCTTCCGCTTATCCGAGGTCGGGTCGCGGGGGCAACAGCCTAAGCAGGGAAACCCAGACTTTCCTTTCCCCAGCCACTTCGCCTCGGGGGATCCCGAGGCGTTCCCAGGCCAGCCGGGAGACATAGTCTTCCCAACGTGTCCTGGGTCTTCCCCGTGGCCTCCTACCGGTTGGACGTGCCCTAAACACCTCCCCAGGGAGGCGTTCGGGTGGTATCCTGACCAGATGCCCGAACCACCTCATCTGGCTCCTCTCGATGTGGAGGAGCAGCGGCTTTACTTTGAGTACCCCCCGGATGGCAGAGCTTCTCACCCTATCTCTAAAGGAGAGCCCCGCCACACGGCGGAGGAAACTCATTTCAGCCGCTTGTACCCGTGATCTTATCCTTTCAGTCATGACCCAAAGCTCATGACCATAGGTGAGGATGGGAACGTAGATCGACCGGTAAATTGAGAGCCTTGCCTTCCGGCTCATGTTCATACTTTCCTCCGTACATAATCATTTAATCGTCTGTTTTTCACCTGTGTTTTAAACAGATAATAATAATAATAATAATAATAATAATAATGGATTAGATTTATATCGCGCTTTTCTATTGTTAGATACTCAAAGCGCTCACAGTGAAGTGGGAACCCATCATTCATTCACACCTGGTGGTGGTAAGCTACATTAGTAGCCACATCTGCCCTGGGGTAGACTGACGGAAGCGTGGCTGCCAGTTTGCGCCTACGGCCCCTCCGACCACCACCAATCATTCATTCATCATTCATTCACCAGTGTGAGCGGCACCGGGGGCAAAGGGTGAAGTGTCCTGCCCAAGGACACAACGGCAGCGATTTGGATGTCAATAGGTGGGAAGCGAACCTGCAACCCTCAGGTTTTTGGCACGGCCGCTCTACCCACTACGCCATGCCGCCCCTCTAAATTCATATTTAGTGGGCTCTGTGAGCGGAATAGAGGCGCTCCTATTGACTCCATCGTTAGAATTAGGATAGTTGGGATTTTGGTAACGTTTATTTACGATTCAGAATGCATAAACATGTATTACTGTGTAGTGTTCAATAGCTTATACGCTACTACGACATGGGTCTTAAACATGCAACTAACTTCAAATCTACTTTATTTGAATACTTCAGCCGTGCTCATCCTACCTGGCTATCAGACACCCTCTCTACTGATAAATAGCACCCTTGCAAAGTTCAAAATTAATTTACTGTATTTATTGTCGGGCTTAAATAAGTCATAAAAAGTATCAATAATTATCAATATTTACTAATATAAAAAATGTATATCGTATATAGGGGCGGCGTGGCGCAGTGGGAGAAGGGCCTTGCACAACCCGAGGGTCCCTGGTTCAATCCCCACCTAGTACCAAGCTCGTCACTGAGCAAGACAATTCACCCTTGCTCCTGATGGGTGCTGGTTAGCGCCTTGCATGGCAGCTCCCTCCATCAGTGTGTGAATGTGTGTGTGAATGGGTAAATGTGGAAGTAGTGTCAAAGCGCTTTGAGTACCTTGAAGGTAGAAAAGCGCTATACAAGTACAACCCATTTATAATTTATGTATTTTTCGGCCATATCTCCTAGCCCTAATTTTTAATCCTAAATATAAGGAGGGTAATCTGCAATCTTTAGAAGCTCTGCTAAACAAATCCGGCTTCAGTGAAACACTAAGCATCATGTTGCAGTATTTCTAAGTGCTAAACAAGAAATACAAACTACAAACCTAATAAAACGATACCTTACTGTACAATGTCTGCTCTTACTTCGATGACGACTGATAGGAGGTTCATATCTTCTTGTTTACGTGAACAATTACTCACGATGCACACACAGGATTAACAAGGAAAAGTCTCCCTGCAGACACTGTCTTCGGTTGTGTGTGTTTGTCTCACACAACCGAATTTAATGTCACAGATGAACAATATCTAGATGTATGGCTAAATCCTCCATAAATCCAGATGAGAGGCATGGTTTATAATCCAGAATTACTTTGATAAGCCGAGACGTAGTATGCGAGAGCAGCAGGACATGACTGCCAGCTCAAAGTCAAGATGCAGAGGGCTGCTTTGCAATGTGTTATCATTCCACCGCTAAAAAATAGTTTGTCTGCGTTAGCGGTTGTAATAACAACATCGCTAATATTTGGTTAATATTCCGTTCACAATGTGCATATAGAGTTTTGTTGTCAGGTTCTGGATGGTAATTTTTGACAGTTTTCTGGACAGAATAGAGAGCCCCCATTGAATGTTTTTATGTATTTATTTATTCATGACGTAGATTGCATAAAAAAGAGACACATAAGTGTTTACGTCTTATATAAGAACTGTGAATGATAGACAGCACATCTCTCTCTAATTTGTGCATATTACCAGTATGACTGATCTGATACTCAGGTCAGTCAGAGTGCAGAATCTATGGAAATTACTGAAGACGTTTGGAGCGGAATATTCAAAATGGCTGACTGAATTTGTGACATTTTGTGATGTTTGGACGGCATTTAGGCATACTTTGCGGACTGTAAATACAATTTGATATGGTTTAATAGCTACAAAGGAACACAATTAAGCATATAAAGACAACTTGTTTTTCCACTCTCCTGGTTCTTAAACACTTTGTACATGTTCACTCTAAAGTGTACTCACTTGTGTTGCCAGCTGTTCAGACAATAATGTCCGCGTGTCAACAACTTATCAGACGATAGTGAAGCTACACATTTACGAACCCCTTCGTACAAACTTTTCGTTTTACAAACCGAAAACAATATGGTTTGGTGTACAAACCTTGTGTTTTTTTAGTGCACATGTTCCATTCTCCATTGTGTACCTCCAGCTCAGCCATTTTGTGCCCAGGAGAACATTCATGTTGGGCGGACTGATCGATCTCCGGTGCTAATTCAGTCATTTTCTAGTGTGCTAAGTGCTATTTTGTGTCCTTTTTAAACTGTATTTAGCCTTAAACAGCATTTTTTCTAGTTTTGCTAGCTCAATCGCGCTCATCAACCTCATCGAGCTGGATTCAATCTTACTTGGAGGGGAGGAAACAGGTGGTAGAGGTGAACGGCACCATGTCCTCTCCCCTCTCAGTAAGCTGTGGCGTCCCCCAAGGCAGTATACTAGGACCTTTACTGTTCCTAGTATACGTAAATGACATGCCATCAGTTTGCCACTGTGAATTGTTCCTGTTTGCGGATGACTCGGCCCCGCTGGTATCCGGCAAGGACAAGTAAGTCAAAGGCGGAACAAATCCACAGTACTGAACTCCTTAATATTTGCACCTGGCCCGCTGACAACAAGCTATCCATACACTTTTAGGTAAAACGGAATCCATCCTATTTGGGTCCCATATCAACTTTAAGAAAGTCAGTAACTTCACTATAAAAGTGGGTGAGATCACCTACCTAAGTTCCATTCCAGAGGTCGATCTTTCCTGTGATAAAATGGCAACCAAGGTGATCAAAAAGGTCAACCAAAGAACGAGATTCCTCGACAGAATCTCCTCTCTGGTCAACAAAAGCACCTTATAGATTCTAGAGGGAACTCTCATTCAACCATTTTTCGATTACGCTTGCATCTCCTGGTACCCCAGCATCTCCAAAACCCTCAAATCTAGACTCCAAACATCCCAGAATAAGCTAGTCCGGTTACTTTAGACCTCCACCCCAGATCACACCTCACTCCAACCCACTTCTCCAAAGTGGGCTGGCTCAAAGTGGAGGACAGAGTAAAACAACTTGCACTGAACCTAGTCTATAAAATCCGCTACACCTCCCTGATGCTGAAGTACATCTCAAACTACTTCCTTAACGTAAATGACCGCCATAATCACAACACCAGGGGGAGCTCCACAAACCATTCCGATCTAACAAAGGTCTTAAAGGCCTACTGAAATGAGATTTTCTTATTCAAACGGGGATAGCAGGTCCATTCTATGTGTCATACTTGATCATTTCGCGATATTGCCATATTTTTGCTGAAAGAATTCAGTCGAGAACACGATAAAGTTCGAAACTTTTGGTTGCTAATAAAAAAGCCTTGCCTGTACCGGAGGTAGCAGACGATGTGCGCGTGGCGTCACTGGTTGTAGGGCTCTTCACATCCTCACATTGTTTATAATCATAGCCACCAGCAGCAAGAGGTATTCAGACCGAGAGAGCGGCGAGTTCCCCGTTAATTTGAGCGTGGATGAGGCAAGTTAGAGTGAAGCACTAAAAAAATAAAAAAATTAAAAAGGCGACGGCAGTGTGAGCGATCCAGATGTTATTAGACACATTTACCAGGATAATTCTGGAAAATTCCTTATCTGCCGATTGTGTTAATAGTGTTTTAGTGAGATTATAAAGTCATACCTGAAAGTGGGAGGGCTGCGGTGAACGCCAATGTCTCTGAGAGAAGCCAAGATCATAGCTGCCTTTTTGACAGCTACAGGAGGAGGTCGCATAATCCACTCAAGTCTCCGGTAAGAGCCGACTTAATATCACAATTTTCCCATCCAAAAACTTGCTGGTTGACGTAGAGAAACATATTCGCTTGACCGCTCTGTGTTAAAGCCTCACAACAAACAAAGAAACACCGCCTTTGTCTCGGTGCTGAAGGCAGTTGCAATCCACCGCTTTCCACCAACAGCATTCTTCTTTATAGTCTCCATTATTAATTGAACAAATTGCAAAAGATTCAGCAACACAGATGTCCAAATTACTGTGTAATTATGCGATGAAAAGAGGCGACTTTTAGCCGTAAGTGGTGCTGGGCTAATATGTCCGCTACAACCCGAGACGTCACAAACATGCATCATCATACACGTCATCATTCCGTGACGTTTTCAACAAGAAACTCCGCGGGAAATTTAAAATTGCAATTTAGTAAACTAAAAAGGCCGTATTGGCATGTGTTGCAATGTTAATATTTCATCATTGATGTATAAACTATCAGACTGCGTGGTGGGTAGTAGTGGGTTTCAGTAGGCCTTTAACTCATTCTCTTTCTAAGCCACATCAATGTGGAATACACTCCTAACAGGTGTAAAAGTAAGTGCATCCCTCTATTCCTTCAAAACCGCTCTAAAATAACACCTCCAGGCAACTTCAACCCTTTACTAATACCCTCCTCCATTCACATCCCATCTCCCCGGATTGTAAATAACCTAATGTAAATAATCAAATGTTTTTCTAATGTATATACTTGTTCTTATGCTATCTGAACTCACTATGTTCTCTGCTGGCTGTACATATCCTACTAAGTAAGACCTACACTGTTTCAATGTCCATTTCTCTGTTGATGCAATTATTGATGACTGAAGTACTGATATCAACCAAAGCTCCTCATCCCAACCCCTAGATTGTAAATAATGCAAATAATTCAATGTACATACTATGATGATTAAGTTGTGTGATGACTGTATTATGCTGATAGTATATATTTGTACCATGAATTGATTAACGTGGACCCCGACTTAAACAAGTTGAAAAACTTATTCGGGTGTTACCATTTAGTGGTCAATTGTAGGGAATATGTACTGAACTGTGCAATCTACTAATAACAGTTTAAATCAATCAATCAATATGATTCCAAATAAAGCTATAGACTTCAATTTGTGAATTGAAGTTGACTGGGCCACCTTCCCCGTCACTTCCGATGCATGACAAGAAAAATTAACCGACAAGGTGACATGAGTTTTATTTAGAATTGGGGGTTAAAGGCCTACTGAAATGAGATTTTCTTATTTAAATGGGGATAGCAGGTCCATTCTATGTGTCATACTTGATCATTTCGCAATATTGCCATATTTTTGCTGAAATGATTTAGTAGAGAACATCCACGATAAAGTTCGCAACTTTTGCTTGCAAACAGAAAAGCCCTGCCTCTACCGGAAGTCGCAGACAATGACGTCACATGTTGATGGCTCCTCATATATTCACATTGTTTTTAATGAAAGCTTCCAACAAAAACAGCTAATCAGACCGAGAAAGCGACAATTTCCCCATTAATTTGAGCGAGGATGAAAGATTTGTGTTTGAGGATATTGATGGCGACGGACTAGGAAAAAAAAAAAACGCGATGGCATTGGGACGGATTCAGATGTTTTTAGACACATTTACTAGGATAATTCTGGGAAATCCCTTATCTTTCTATTGTGTTGCTAGTGTTTTAGTGAGTTTAACAGTACCTGACAGCCGGAAGGGTGTGTCCACGGGTGTGTTGACACTAGTGTCTCAGGGAAGTCAACGGCAGCTTTATGAGCGGCACAAGCTCAGCTGATCTCCGGTAAGAAGCGACTTTTTAACCACAATTTTCTCACCGAAACCTGCTGGTTGACATTCGGTTGGGATCCATGTCCGCTGTGATCCATAGTAAAGTTTCACCTCCGTGAATTTTAAACAAGGAATCACCGTGTGTTTGTGTGGCTAAAGGCTAAAGTTTCCCAACTCCATCTTTCTACTGTGACTTCTCCAATATTAATTGAAAAAATTGCAAAAGATTCAGCAACGCAGATGTCCAAAATACTGTGTAATTATGCCGTTAAAGCAGAAAACTTTTAGCTGTGTGTGTGCGAAGCGCACATATTTCCAAACAGCCCGTGACGTCAAGCGTACACGTCATCATTACGTGACATTTTCAAGAAAAAACTCCTGGGAAATTTAAAATTGCAATTTAGTAAACTAAAAAGGCCGTATTGGCATGTGTTGCAATGTTAATATTTCATCATTGATATATAAACTATCAAACTGCGTGGTGGGTAGTTGTGGGTTTCAGTAGGCCTTTAAATCACCAAATGATTCCAGAGCGTGGCCACCGCTGCTGCTCAGTGCTCCCCTCACCTCCCAGGGGGTGAACATAGGGAAGGGTCAGATGCAGAGAGTAATTTCACCACACCTTTTGTGTGTGACTATCGTTGGGACTTTAACTTTAATCGTTGTAGCGACCTGACTGTGAGTGCCTCACAGAACTAGCGACAGTGTGTGTGCGTGTTATGGAAGCTACAAATCAATCAATGTTTACTTATATAGCCCTAAATCACTAGTGTCTCAAAGGGCTGCACAAACCACAACACAAACCACTACGACATCCTCGGTAGGCCCACATAAGGGCAAGGAGAACTCACACCCAGTGGGAGGTCGGTGACAAGGATGACTATGAGAACCCCCCCCCCCCCTAGGGGACCGAAAGCAATGGATTTCGAGCGGGTCTAACATGATACTGTGAAAGTTCAATCCATAGTGGATCCAACACAGCCGCGAGAGTCCAGTCCAAAGCAAATAAGTATATTTCAGCTTGTTGTTGTTTTGGATTTGTTCGGGGATGGCGTGGCGGGGTTGGGAGAGCGGCCATGCCAGTAACCTGAGGGTTCCTGGTTCATTCCCCACCTTCTGTTTCCCTGTAACGTTTGTCTGATCTTGAATGGGATTGTGCTGAAAATTTAAATTTTCCTGAAGGAACGCTCCGAAAGGAATAAATAAAGTACTATCTAATCTAATCTTCTACCAACTTCGTCACGTCCGTTGTGTCCTTGAGCAAGACACTTCACCCTTGCTCCTGATGGGTCCTGGTTAGGGCTTTGCATGGCAGCTCCCGCCATCAGTGTATGAATGTGTGTGTGAATGTGCAAATAGTGTCAAAGCGCTTTGAGTACCTTAAAGGTAGAAACGCGCTATACAAGTATAACCCATTTACCATTAGTTAATAAATAGAAAGTTGATTAATCGCCCCCTTGTTATGATAGTTTGATATACAGCACAGTATAGCGCTTTATATTGTGTTCACATTGTACGAACTCTCACTAAAATATAAACTTTTGTCAAGGCTGGATCCCATTCTTTATATTCACATTGTTTCTTATCGAGAAATGTGCTTCAATATGAAAACATTTCTATTTACGAACCAGGTACAAGAACCAATGACCCTCGTAAATGGAGGTTCTACTGTGCACACACAGATTGGACCATCAACAACGTCTATATCAGTGGTTCTTAACCTGGGTCCAATCGAAAACTAAGTGTTCGGTGAGTCTGCCTCAGGGGTTCGGTCGGCAGAGCCTCCGCCACGGATGTAAAGACACATCAGACTTATCGTGTAAATAAAAACTTCTCCCTATCAGCGTATAATGGATACCCCCAAAAAATGTTCCCTCTATCTTTCCATCTGATTTGCAGGTTGTTTGATTGATTGTTTGGAACTTTTACTAGCAGATTGCAAAGGAAGAGAATACATTTTATGAAACAGTAAAGTTTACACAGTACATATTCCGTACAATTGACCACTAAATGGTAACACCCGATTAAGTTTCTCAACTTGTTAATCAATTCATGGTAATGTGGGTAATTTGTTGTGAGTTCATTCACTTTGTTGCTTTTGTTCTTTGAACAAGGATATGTTCATGCACGGTTCATTTTGTGCACCAGTAAAAAAATATATTTTTCACTAAAGAAGGGTTTGGTGAATGCGCATATGAAATTGGTGGGGTTCGGTACCTCCAATAAGGTTAAGAACCACTGCTCGATATACAAGTACTTACCCTCGGTCGCCACGTCTTCTATCTTCACGCCGTGTTTGTACGCCATGTACCCGAGGACGGAGAAGATGGCGAACCCTGAGAAGAAACTGGTGACGCAGTTGACCGTACTGGTCAACAGAGCATCTCTGGAGAAAAAAAGAGGGTGTTGAAAGCAGGACTATGCAAAAAAGGCAACACCTTTTATATGAAAATGTGTTTATAGGTGTTACACATTCATAGCAAGAACCACCTTCATTTTGGTAAAAATCGGAATGAAAATGAGGATGGAGGAATTACTGTTTCTTCTCAATGGAATTGTCAACCCATAGAATGTAAATTGTCTTATACATGTAGGTAAACACACAATGTCAGGATTAACCTAGAACCTACTCAGTGGCCTAGTGGTTAGTGCAGGGGTCACCAACCTTTTTGAAACCAAGAGCTACTTCTTGGGTACTGATTAATGCGAAGGGCTACCAGTTTGATACACACTTAAATAAATTGCCAGAAATAGCCAATTTGCTCAATTTACCTTTAATAGATAAATCTATATATATTTAAAAAATGGGTATTTCTGTCCGTCATTCCGCCGTACATTTTTTTTCCTTTTACGGAAGGTTTTTTGTAGAGAATAAATGATGAAAAAAACACTTAATTGAACGGTTTAAAAGAGGAGAAAACACGTAAAAAATAAAAATACAAATTTGAAACATAGTTTATCTTCAATTTCGATTATTTAAAATTCAAAATTCAACTTAAACAATTGAAGAGAAAAACTAGCTAATTCGAATCTTTTTGAAAAAAAAAAATGTATGGAACATCATTAGTATTTTTTCCTGATTAAGATTAATTTTAGAATTTTGATGACATGTTTTAAATAGTTTAAAATCCAATCTGCACTTTGTTATAATATATAACAAATTGGACCAAGCTATATTTCTAACATCCATCCATCCATCCATTTTCTACCGCTTATTCCCTTTTTGGGGTCGCGGGGGGCGCTGGCGCTTATCTCAGCTACAATCGGGCGGAAGGCGGGGTACACCCTGGACAAGTCGCCAACAAAGACAAAACATTATTTCTTCTAGATTTTCCAGAACAAAAATTTTAAAAGAAATTCAAAATACTTTGAAATAAGATTTAGATTTGATTCTACAGATTTTCTAGATTTGCCAGAACATTTTATTTGAATTTTAATCATAATAAGTTTGAAGAAATATTTCACAAATATTCTTCGTCGAAAAAACAGAAGCTAAAATGAAGAATTAAATTAAAATGTATTTATTATTCTTTACTATAAAAAAAATAATTACTTGAACATTGATTTAAATTGTCTGGAAAGAAGAGGAAGGAATTTAAAAGTTAAAAAGGTATATATGTGTAAAAAAGCTAAAATCATTTTTAAGGTTGTATTTTTTCTCTAAAATTGTCTTTCTGAAAGTCATAAGAAGCAAAGTAAAAAAAAAAGTGAATTTATTTAAACAAGTGAAGACCAAGTCTTTAAAATATTTTCTTGGATTTTCTAATTCAATTTGAGTTTTGTCTCTCTTAGAATTAAAAATGTTGAGCAAAGCGAGACCAGCTTGCTAGTAAATAAATACAATTTAAAAACTAGAGGCAGCTCACTGGTAAGTGCTGCTATTTGAGCTATTTTTCGAACAGGCCAGCGGGCAAATCATCTGGTCCTTACGGGCAACCTGGTGCCCGCGGGCACCGCGTTGGTGACCCCTGGGTTAGAGTGTCCGCCCTGAGATCGGTAGGTTGAGAGTTCAAACCCCGGCCGAGTCATACCAAAGACTATAAAAAAATGGGACCCATTACTTCCCTGCTTGGCACTCAGTATCAAGGGTTGGAATTGGGGGTTAAATCACCATAAATGATTCCCGGGCGCGGCACCGCTGCTGCCCACTGCTCCCCTCACTTCCCGGGGGTTGATTAGGGGGATGGGTCAAATGCAGAGGACAAATTTCACCACACCTAGTGTGTGTGTGTGTGTGTGACAATCATTGGTACTTTAACTTAACTTATTATGACATTTTTCGTGAGGAGTTTTGTAAAGGGGAAAATATTTATAAATGTTCTTATATCTTTCAATAATTATTGTACACGCTTCTTCCTCTTCAACCTGATAGCTCAGTTACAGCTCATCTTATTTACCTATTCTGTCTTATATGTCGTTTATGTTGCACGATCGCACCAAGAAAAATTCCTTGTTTGTGAATCCGTTCTCAAACAACGGCAATAAAAACTATTTTGATTCTGATTCACCTCCGACCTAAAACTCTATAAAGTCACTGCTTCTCATCTTTTGCAAGTATTTGGTATGAATAACGTTTGCTTATATCATAACCCCTTTGAGACGAGGATCATGTATTTCTTGACAAAATGCCCACACTTTTATATGTGTAACAAAGTTGAAAACTACTTGTGTTGTTTTCTTGGCAAAATCAGAATTTTCCCATTCATTCTCTTGCAATAGATTGCACAAGCGCATCTAATGAAGCCCCCGCTGCGTATGTTTTGAAAACATGTCTATTTTCATGATTTTTTTTGCTTCACAGATTAAATTGTGGGCTCCACTTGCCTTTTGTCCTTTTGGGAGAGACCCATCAAAACCTCTCCCGCCTTCCAAATTCCTCAAGATACAGGCTATCTCACATTATGTCAAAGCCATTTTTCCACTTGTTTGTATTTTTTTTGGAAAAGTTGCCCAAGAACTCAATCAAACCTGCTAGATGTCCACAAGTCGTAAAAAAAATGAACAAGGATCGATACCGTTGGGGACGGCGTGGCGTTGTTGGGAGAGTGGCAGGGCCAGCAACCTCAGGGCTCCTGGTTCAATCCCCACCATCTACCAACCTCGTCACGTCCATTGTGTCCTTGAGCAAGACACTTCCCCCTTGCTCCTGATGGGTCATGGTTAGTACATCAGTGCTTGAATGTATGTGTGAATGGGTGAATGTGGAAATAGTGTCAAAGCGCTTTGAGTACACAATGTGGTCCTGATGGCTTCATCTGGCCAGGATCTTCAGCTCTCACTAGATCGGTTCGCAGCCGAGTGTAAAGGTTTTGACCGACAGGACAAGATCAAGATTACAAGCGTCCGAAATTAGTTCCCTCCGTCGAGTGGTGGGGCTCTCCCTTAAAGATCGGGTGAGAAGCTCATTCTTTCGGGAGAATTTCAAAGTAAAGCCGGTGCTCCTCCCCATCGAGAGGAGCCAGATGAGTCAGGATGCCCTGCGAAGGCCTTAATGCGGAGGTGTTGAGGGCACGTCGGACCACAGGGAAAACTCAAGACAAGTTGGGGAGACTATGTCTCCCAGCTAGTCTGGGAATGCCTCGGTATCCCCCGGGAGGACCTGGATGAAGTGGCTGCGGATAACGAAGTCTGGGTTTCTCTGCTTAGGCTACTGCCCCCGCGACTCAACCTCAGATAAGCGGAAGAAGATGGATGATGGATAGATAGATGGATGGATGGGTTATAACAAACACCAAGATGGTTATGTATGCAGATGACACAACTCTATACAGCACTGCCCCTACCTTAAATGACCTAGAAAATAACTTAAATCAGGACCTGGAGGGAGTTCACGCTGGGTAAATGATAGTAAACTTGTTGTGAATATTGACAAAACAAAAAGCATTCTTTTTGGATCCAGGCATATGCTTGTTGAAGACCCTCAGCTTCACATTTCAATGTTAGATATACCTATTGTGCAGGTCCAAAAAGCAAAACTGCTTGGTGTGCTATTAGACAGTCAACTGTCATGGTCCGATCGTATCGATAGTATTTTAATGAAATTATGAAGAGGTTTAGCCATGGTCAGAAAGTGCTCCACCTTCTTGACATCCTCAACAATGGGTGAAGTTATACAGTCCTGGGTTTTCTGTCATCTTCATTACTGTCCTATAATATGGTTCGCTACAACTAAGTCTGACCTGAACAAACTTCAACTTGTTCAAAACCGAGCGGCTAGACCAGGGGCGCTCACACATTTTCTGCAGGCGAGCTACT
Organism: Nerophis ophidion; assembly: GCF_033978795.1. Lineage (NCBI taxonomy): Eukaryota > Metazoa > Chordata > Actinopteri > Syngnathiformes > Syngnathidae > Nerophis > Nerophis ophidion. Next base: position 11,761,185 of record NC_084612.1, on the reverse strand, counting down.
TTTCAATTGACCAAGTCGAGGGGATCTACCTCATTCCTATTTATAATTTATATTTATTTATTTATGAAAGAGACATTTTTGTTAACAAGTTAATGGTGTTTAATGATAATACAAGCATGTTCCAACTATCGTGGGATCACACTCCTCAGCCTTCCCGGTAAGGTTTATTCAGGTGTACTGGAGAGGAGGCTACGTCGGATAGTCGAACCTCGGATTCAGGAGGAACAGTGTGGTTTTCGTCCTGGTCGTGGAACTGTGGACCAGCTCTATACTCTCGGCAGGGTTCTTGAGGGTGCATGGGAGTTTGCCCAACCAGTCTACATGTGCTTTGTGGACTTGGAGAAGGCATTCGACCGTGTCCCTCGGGAAGTCCTTTGGGGAGTGCTCAGAGAGTATGGGGTATCGGACTGTCTTATTGTGGCGGTCCGTTCCCTGTACGATCAGTGCCAGAGCTTGGTTCGCATTGCCGGCAGTAAGTCGAACACATTTCCAGTGAGGGTTGGACTCCGCCAAGGCTGTCCTTTGTCACCGATTCTGTTCATAACTTTTATGGACAGAATTTCTAGGCCCAGTCAAGGCGTTGAGGGGTTCCGGTTTGGTAACCGCAGGATTAGGTCTCTGCTTTTTGCAGATGATGTGGTCCTGATGGCTTCATCTGACCGGGATCTTCAGCTCTCGCTGGATCGGTTCGCAGCCGAGTGTGAAGCGACCGGAATGAGAATCAGCACCTCCAAGTCCGAGTCCATGGTTCTCGCCCGGAAAAGGGTGGAGTGCCATCTCCGGGTTGGGGAGGAGACCCTGCCCCAAGTGGAGGAGTTCAAGTACCTAGGAGTCTTGTTCACGAGTGAGGGAAGAGTGGATCGTGAGATCGACAGGCGGATCGGTGCGGCGTCTTCAGTAATGCGGACGTTGTACCGATCCGTTGTGGTGAAGAAGGAGCTGAGCCGGAAGGCAAAGCTCTCAATTCACCGGTCGATCTACGTTCCCATCCTCACCTATGGTCATGAGCTTTGGGTCATGACCGAAAGGATAAGATCACGGGTACAAGCGGCCGAAATGAGTTTCCTCTGCCGTGTGGCGGGGCTCTCCCTTAGAGATAGGGTGAGAAGCTCTGCCATCCGGGAGGGACTCAAAGTAAAGCCGCTGCTCCTCCACATCGAGAGGAGCCAGATGAGGTGGTTCGGGCATCTGGTCAGGATGCCACCCGAACGCCTCCCTAGGGAGGTGTTTAGGGCACGTCCAACCGGTAGGAGGCCACGGGGAAGACCCAGGACACGTTGGGAAGACTATGTCTCCCGGCTGGCCTGGGAACGCCTCGGGATCCCCCGGGAAGAGCTAGACGAAGTGGCTGGGGAGAGGGAAGTCTGGGTTTCCCTGCTTAGGCTGTTGCCCCCGCGACCCGACCTCGGATAAGCGGAAGATGGACGGATGGATGGACAAGCATGTTTAACACACATAGATTCCTTTCTTTCATGAAGACAAGAATATAAGTAGGTGTATTTGATTCTGATGACTTGCATTGATTGGAATTAGACAGTGGTGCTGATAACGTCCGCATTTTCAAATGGAGGAAAAAAAAAGTCCTCCTTTCTGTCCAATACCACATGAAAGTGGTTGGATTTGGCATCTCATTTGTCCAACTTGCATACTCGTTTTAAACACTTTGTTATGAGAGTAGCATATGTGTGTGGCCCTTTAATGTCTGGCAGCAAGTGAGTGACGTCAGTGAGTGTGCGGGTGGGCAAGCAAGTGAGAAAGCGGTCGCTGAGGGCGGGGGAGAAATACATTGGCATCAAACTCCGTAGCTTGCTAGCTTGTGCACGCTAGCTTTCTGAGACTCTTATTTTGTTAGCACAGGCAGGATGAAACAGGTCTTTTATGGTGAAGACAGGAACTGTGCAGTCGGTCTTTAGAGTTTTGACAGTAGGTACGGAGTCTCTAGAAATAAAATGTGTTTCTCTGCGTCCGCCCTGTTAGTGATTTTTTTCTTAAATATGAGCTCGCAGCAGCCAGCGTCATCTCACAAGATCCTCGGGTGCCGAGAATGTCAAACAACTGACGAAAGTGAAGTCTTGGTATGATTGATGATTGCTCATTTTTATGTCTATTTGTTAATGCCTGGCTTGAGATCGACTGACACACCCTCCGAGATCGACCAGTCTAGGGCTAGACTGTTACTTAAATGTTCATTGCGCACTAATATTTCATTTATGCATTCACGCCTGTCCTGGTTGTCTGTTGAACAAAAGATGCAGTGTAGCCTCCTTATGTTCTTTAGAACTATCATTTTTGATCAATCACCAGATTACTTTTACAAACAGTTTTTAATGTCAACTAACACACATACTTATAACACTAGGAATGCCAGCAATGGCTATTTGGCACTTCCTGCTCCCAGGACCAATCTCCTCAAACATACAATCATGTATAGATGTATGTCATTCTGGAATATATTGCCATCACACATTAAGCTCTCACAAAGTAAATTGTCATTCAAGACAGCTTTGAAGATACACCTATTCCAGCTGCCCACGTGACGTGATTTTTTAATACTGGTTTTAACTAACTTTTTTATCTCATGTTGTATTTTTCCATTGTATAATGTTTGGTAATGCATGTATTCTTTGTATTTTAATTTTGTATGCTCTTATATGGACCCCAGGAAGACTAGCAGTCGCCTTGGCGTCAGCTAATGGGAATCCATTCAATAAACAATAAACAATAAGTGTTTCTTGTAACCTTAACCTTAAACAGAATAATATTTTCAACAAAAACAAATATCGTATTGATGTTCTACTCATTTTATACCACACACACTTAAAAGTAGACACTAGATGGCAGTTAAAGCACATACTCAAGGCTGATTCTTAAATTGCTGTATTGTTTTGAACGGCAAGAAATCTGCGTTCAAAAGACTCCGGCTTATTAGTGATTCCTAGAGCTCAAAAAAAGTCTGCGGGCTATAGAGCGTTTTCCGTTCGGGCTCCAGTACTCTGGAATGCCCTCCCGGTAACAGTTCGAGATGCTACCTCAGTAGAAGCATTTAAGTCTCATCTTAAAACTCATCTGTATACTCTAGCCTTTAAATAGACCTCCTTTTTAGACCAGTTGATCTGCCGCTTCTTTTCTTTCTCCTATGTCCCCCCCTCCCTTGTGGAGGGGGTCCGGTCCGATGACCATGGATGAAGTACTGACTGTCCAGAGTCGAGACCCAGGATGGACCGCTCGTCGGGACCCAGGATGGACCGCTCGCCTGTATCGGTTGGGGACATCTCTACGCTGCTGATCCGCTTGAGATGGTTTCCTGTGGACGGGACTCTCACTGCTGTCTTGGAGCCACTATGGATTGAACTTTCACAGTATCATGTTAGACCCGCTCGACATCCATTGCTTTCGGTCCCCTAGAGGGGGGGGGGTTGCCCACATCTGAGGTCCTCTCCAAGGTTTCTCATAGTCAGCATTGTCACTGGCGTCCCACTGAATGTGAATTCTCCCTGCCCACTGGGTGTGAGTTTTCCTTGCCCTTTTGTGGGTTCTTCCGAGGATGTTGTAGTCGTAATGATTTGTGCAGTCCTTTGAGACATTTGTGATTTGGGGCTATATAAATAAACATTGATTGATTGATTTAGTGAATTATAACTAATGATAGTAATAATTAGAATTACAGAGACCACCAAAGGTTTAATTTTGTCCACTGTCTGCTCTCTCGTCCACATTCTCTGTGTATGTATTGAGGCTGGGAAAGTGTTTGTGCATCTTAAACATACATTTTTGTTCCAACACAAGTTAAGAGCACTTGTGAAATATTGACAACAATCTATTGTTGTCATTTTTGTAGGTAATCAACAAGAGATTACTATCACACGCCAACATATCTCTCATACAAATGTTGCCTTTTTTGCAAGGCCAGCATTGCAAATAAAAATATGCTCTTAATTGTCTTAACCTGGATAAATAAATGCAAACTAGAAAGTGAGGACGCCGGTGACATTAAATGGTTATGCACTACTTTATTACCCTGATGTCTGAGCATTGCAGTCAATAAAGATCCCTTTGAGGAGGGCCAGTGGCGTATCTTATAGTGGTAGCCTGGACGCCGACCTGCTATGTGCTCTGTCTGGGATTTGTGGGGTCAGCCCCGGCAGATTAAAATAATCCTTATGCTCCCAATCAGCCCCCTTTGAAGTGTGTACGTGTGTGTTTGTAGTGTGTTTACCTGTAGCAGTTGTTGTCAAATTTGTTGTAGCTAGCAAAGGCGATGAGCACCCCGAAGCCTGCGCCCAGGGAGTAAAATATCTGGGTGGCTGCATCGATCCACACCTATCGGACAAATATAACACAAGCTTTTAATTACTAGACAAATGAAGTGGAACTATTAAAGTCAATATGCGGTCATACAATTCAGAATTGGGTTAAAGTATTTGGTAAAAAAATACCTGACAAACTAAAGTCACACAAAAGCTTCCAAGGATTCCAAGTTTGCTTTGTTATTTGGCTTTGTGTGTAATGATAACCACATAACCGAACATGAAGCTAATTGCGACCAGGCAGTCGACTTAAGTCGCTGTCCAACTTGGCTGATATGACAGATATATATATTTTTGAAAGCACACGCCTTAATCTTTCTGTCATGTTTTACAATTTTTTCTTTAAGCTCGGAGGACTGCTAATGTTGAAATGTTACTTTGCCTATTAATGACAGGACAGCTTGACCCAGGAACAGATTATATTTGTCTCTGTTATTTACTGCCGGGCTTGGACATGGAAACACATCGCATTGCGGGTCTTACTGGACTGATGCAAGTTATTTACATGAGCGAATGGAAGACTGTGTGCTTCAGGTTTTATTGTTTTTTTCTTTAACAAGTTCAAAATGTGGCGCAAACGTGCGGCATCATTAACTGCCAGAGTCGTGTTCATGCTCGCGTTCGGAAAAAAAAAAGGATTTGGAGAGATAGCGAGGAGCCCGTAAAGCAGCTGTGAGACGATCAAACATGACTTTTAACACCATCACCTTGTACATCAGGGGTCGGGAACCTTTTTGGCTGAGAGAGCCATGAAAGCCAAATATTTTCAAATGTATTTCCGTGAGAGCCATATCATATTTTTTAACATTGAATACAACTAAATGCTTGCATTTTTTAAGTAAGTCCGACATTTTTAGAGTGTAAAAAGTCTTTAATTCGTTTCAATAAATTTTTATTTCTTGAACACATGCGGTAGAAAACAGATGGATGGATTAAAATGCATGAAAATGGTTTATATTTTGAACGTTATTTTTAACATCGTGATTACCAGCGGATTCATTACTTATCGTGTAAAGCAATGTCAGCTAGGATTTATCTGAGAACCAGATGCAGTCATCAAAAGAACCGCAACTGGCTCTAGAGCCATGGGTTCCCTACTCCTGTTGTACATATTGGTGTATCGGCACGTTTGAATCAAAGCATGTTTTGTTCTGTTTCAAAAGTAGCATTTAGTTGGATGTTAGCATTAGCCAAGCCAGCTGCGGGAGAGAAACAACCAATTATATTTTGGTTAAAAAAAGCATGTTATCTGTATACGTTTAGACTTGTGTAAGAACAACAATTAATGAGTATTATTTTCGAAAAGGTAGCATAGTGATCGGAGAAACCCTCTTATGAAACAAATCCGGAAGACCTGACGCATCTTGGACACATGAGGGGTGAAAGCCGTAGAAAATGCATTTGAAGAAAGGACGACGTGCTTTTAAGAGAATTTGCATTGTAATATCTTCACCTGTATTAAAACTGACTCCGTAGACTAAATACAAACAAGTATTGCAGTACATTTACTTGATTAAAATCTCATATGTAATATGAGTCAATTCCACCATTTTTTAAATTATTTTTTTCTAGGTAGCGAGCCATTGAAATAGGGTACATTTTGTCTCGGTACGATCCCCCGTTTTTTATTTTGCAATAACCCTTTTAGTCCAGTTTGTTGTCCAACAAGTATGTCTACTGAGACCTATAATGCATTGAGGCCTTTCAGGCCCTGTAGGCATATTTGATTGTAAATTAAAATCAAACAATGTGCATCGAGTCTCTATTTTTTCTGAACACATCTGCTAACAAAGATTCTTGAATGCACGATGGGCCGATTGATATTGTGGTAGAAAATATGTAAATTCTGTTTTTCCTTTCAAAATCTGTTATCGTCATCATGAACTGGTCGGTACGGAAAATTATTCATTCCCAGGGGCTGCAATTAACTTGGATCCCGAGACCACATTTGACAAATACAATAAGTATTGCCGACAAAGGGAACTCAAAACACAACATTTTGAAAGCCATTGTCACATTAAATACTGGCAATAAATATTAAATGATTGTACTTTTCATCAATTTGGTTTGCATGCTCTCTGTTTCTTAACCTCCAGATTGTTGAGCCTCTTGAAGTCGATGTGGAGATAAGCTCGGATGCCGTCCATGGACCCCGGCAGGGTGATTCCTCGGATCAGCAGCACAAAAAGGACCACGTAGGGCATGGTGGCCGTGATGTAGACAACCTGAGGGGAAAATCCTGCTTTGAAACACAAATACTGATGATGCACACCATGAGAGCCACCGGAAAACTAAGAGCAAAATCGTTCCGGTATTCTTATCAGTGGCAGAGCAGGACGGGGTAAAATTTGCCTCTATAAAACAAGTTGCTTCTATATTGAATCTATTATCATACATATCTGATTTATGACACCTAAGGACTTTCAAAATTTGCGAATAAATAAATATGATCAATAGTATCAATCTCACGGCGATTCCTTAGGCATCCGGAAAGTTAATGAGGAAGCCAGTCACGTCATCATGTGACACAGTGCAAGGACCCACAGAGCCCTTCCCCATCAACAACCATGCTAATTGAGCACACTGTGTGAGAGCCAACAACGATTACTTTTGGAAAAATTATAATCCAGGACCATATTTTTTTGAGCCCGAACACAAAGAAGATGAGCGATACCTTTCCGAAGCTGAGTGCTAAACGGATGCAGCTTTATTGGATCACTGTAGCATTGCTATTTATAAATGGTTGATTTATATAGGCTAGGTTTGTACCTGACAAGTTTCGGCTACCTTGCTTCTGATGCCTTCATCAGAGGTATCACCATCCATATAACACGTCACAGACAACATCACGCTAACATCACGTGACATATCTGATGAAAGCTGCAGAAGCAAGGTAGCCGAAACTTGTCAGGTACAAAACTTTACCTGACTAGCCTACATAAATCAACCATTTATAAATACATGTCAGTAGGCTAAATTAACCTCTTCAATCAACATATCAGCATTGATAGGTGCTAAACATACAAACTAACCATAAAAAACATAATAAAAGAAGCACTTACTGTAATATTTCCACTCTCACCGGGCCGCTCACATATTCCCGTTTAGATGAAGATTCAATCACAATCCTCACAAAGGCTTAGAAAAAAAGTTGCTGCAACAAGCGACTTTTGTGTCTATTCCGCCATCACGGGGACATGAAAATCGACCAGCCTGTCACACTTCGGCCACATTTGTCTACTGGCAGGTGAGAGATGCATGATTTATAATCTAGAATGTACTTTTAGCAAGTTTGAGATGAAGCAGAAGCAGACGTCAGATTAGTGAGAAAGAACTGCGTCTTATTAGTGATTCCTAGAGCCCAAAAATAGTCTGCGGGCTATAGAGTGTTTTCTATTCGGGATCCAGTACTCTGGAATGCCCTCCCGGTACGAGTTAGAGATGCTACCTCAGTAGAAGCATTTAAGTCTCATCTTAAAACTAATTTGTATACTCTAGCCTTTAAATAGACCCCCTTTTGTAGACCAGTTGATCTGCCGTTTCTTTTATTTTCTGCACTGCCCCCCTCTCCCTTGTGGAAGGGGGAGGGGGGGCACATGTCCAGTGGCCATGGATGAAGTGCTGCCTGACCTGTGGCTCGCCTGTGCATCGGTTGGGACATCTCTGCGTTGCTGACCTATTTCCGCTCGGGATGGTCTCCTGCCTGCCCCACTATGGACTTGACTCTCACTCTTATGTTAGATCCACTATGGACTAGACTTTCACAATATTATGCTAGATCCACTCGACGTCGATTGCACTGGTTGCCCTAGAGGGGGGGTGGGTCACCCACATCTATGGTCCTCTCCAAGTTTTCTCATTATCTTCCCACTTGGTTGAGTTTTTCCTTGCCCTGATGTGGGATCTGAACCGAGGATGTCGTTGTGGCTTGTGCAGCCCTTTGAGACACTTGTGATTTAGGGCTATATAAATAAACATTGATTGATTGATTGATTTATTGATTGATAGCGTGTCAACAATAGCAGCGTATGCTAGCATTAGCTCACTTGCTACCAATGCGTTGCAAAAATAGGCCGTCTGCGTTGGCGCTTATAATGACAACATCACTCATATGTGGTTAAATTCCATGTCACAACATGTAGCACTTTTCGGATGTTTTTAGAGAATATACTGTAATGGGCACAACAGAGGACCCACGATCTGTTGACTACATTGTTAGCTATTTATTTATGATTTTGAATCCATAAAAAAGCCAAGCATATGTGTTCTTGTCTATAAAGATTGTGAATGATAAACACCACATCTTTTTCAAATTGTTGCGTACTTCCAGTGTGACAGATCTGATAACATCGCCCGAGTGTGTGGGAGCGTTCCCAATGTGATGTCAATCTACGGAAATTGCCGAAGACATATGGAGAGGAATATCCAACTTGGCCGACTGAATGGCAACAAAGGCAGTGTGACAGGTGGTTTGTTACCTTTCCAGAGGACTTGACGCCCTTCCACAAGCTGAAGTAGAGGATAAAGACCACCACCACCAAGCACAACGTCAGCTCCCAGCGAGGGAGGCCCAGGTCCCCAATCCCTCTGCTCTCATGCAGGTGCAGGACACCCCGTCTGTATGGAAACATGCAAACTATTAGGAGGAAAAAAAACTGACATTTTACACTGTGGGACTTTCCAAACAGGCCAGGAATACAGACAATAAAGACTTTCAAAGTTTGCGAATAAATAGATACGATCAATAGTATCAACCTCACGCAGATTCCCGAGCATACTTGCCAACCCTCTCGATTTTCTCGGAAGACTTATGATTTTCAGTGCCCTTACAGAAAAAATCTCCCGAGGCAACCATTATCCCGAATTTCTGCCGATTTCCACCTGGACAACAATATTGGGGGCGTGCCTTAGAGGCACTGCCTTTAGCGTCCTCTACAATCTGTCATCACATCCACTTTAACTCTATACAAAACAGCGTGCCGGCCCAGTCACACAATATGTGCGGCTTTTAAACACACATAAGTGGATGCAAGGCATATTTGATCAACAGCCATACAGGTCACACTGAGGGTGACCGTATAAAACACTTTAACACTGTTACAAGTATGCGCCACACTGTGAACCCACCCCAAACAAGAATGACAAACACATTTTGGGAGAACATCCGCACCGTTACACAACACAAACACAACAGAACAAATACCCAGAACCCCTTGAAGCATTAACTCTTCCGGGACGCTACAATATACATCCAACCCCCACCCCCCTCAACCTTCCCCTCAGGCTAGCCCCCAACACACACCCCTTTCCGCGCCATCTTAAAAATTAAAAGGAAGCCAGTCACGTGATCGTGTGACGTAGCGCAAAGAGCCACAGAGCCCTTCCCCATCAACAACAATGCTAATCAAGCGCACTATGTAAGAGCCAACGACGATTACTTTTGGAAAAATTATAATCCAGGACCTTATATTTATGAGCCCGAACACAAAGAAGATGAGCAATACATTTTTACAAGCTAAGAGCTAAACGGATGCAGCTTTATCGTAACACTATAGCACCATCAGCGTTGCTCGGTGCTAAACATACAAAATAACCATAACAAACCAAAATAAAACCAACTCTTACTGTTATATTTACACTCTCACTGGGATGCTGACCGATGGGACGCTTTCCGTTTAGATCAGGGGTGTCAAACTCAAATACAGAGTGGGCCAAAATTTTAAACGGAAGTAAGCCGCGGGCCAAGGTTGAACAAATTAACCTTTTAATAGGGACCCAAACAAGTTTTGCATTAAATATTGAACAAGCAAGGCTTATATAACTTTATTGACATGCAAAATCCAGTTTCAAATAATAATAATAATAATTAAAAGAATATAAATGGCATAGCAAATAAAATTTAAATAAAAATGTTATGTCTTTTTTTAAAATTTGCAATCTTCTGAGGTAAATGTAAATTTTTTTCCACAGGCTAATAATACATTTGAAAATAAAATAACAATAATGAATGAACCAAACATTCAAGCCTTGAAGTAGCAAGAGAAAATGCATGAATAAAACGTTAATTATTGGTCATTTCGCTGGAAGTTTACCGGAAGAGTTAGTGCTGCAAGGGTTTCTGGGTATTTGTTCTGTTGTGTTACGGTGCGGATGTTCACCCGAAATGTGTTTGTCATTCTTGTTTGGTGTGGGTTCACAGTGTGGCGCATATTTGTAACAGTACTAAAGTTGTTTATACGGCCACCCTCAGTGTGACCTGTATGGCTGTTGACCAAGTATGCCTTGCATTCACTTGTGTGTGTGTGTGTGTGTGTGTGTGTGTGTGTGTGTGTGTGTGTGTGTGTGTGTGTGTGTGTGTGTGTGTGTGTGTAAAAGCCACAAATATTATGTGACACGCTGTTAGTATGGAGGAAAAGCGGACGTGACGACAGGTTGTAGAGAACGCTAAAGGCAGTGCCTTAAATATAGTTGTCCAGGTGGAAATCGGTAAAAATTTGGGAGAATGGTTGCCCGGGGATATTTTCGGGAGGGGCACTGAACTTCGGAAGTCTACCGGGAAAATTAGGAGGGTTGGCAAGTATGAGTATTAGAGGTGAATGCGGTGTTACAGCGGCACCGACGCTGTATAACACCGGCGGGCCAGCTCTAATGCTAAATTGATATTGCCTCAAGGGCCAAATTAAATTACACGGTGGGCCAGATTTGGCCAGCGGGCCAGAGTTTGACACCCATGGTTTAGATGAAGATTCGATCACAATCCTCACAAAGAGCTAAAAAAAAGTTGCCCCAACGAGCGTCTTTTGTGTCTATTTGGCCATCGGCCCTAGTGTGTGAATGTGAGTGTGAATGTTGTCTGTCTATCTGTGTTGGCCCTGCGATGAGGTGGCGACTTGTCCAGGGTGTACCCTGCCTTTCGCCCGATTGTAGCTGAGATAGGCGCCAGCGCCCCCCGTGACCCCGAAAGGGAATAAGCGGTAGAAAATGGATGGATGGATGGATGGATGGGGACGTCAAAGTCAACCAGTCTGTCACACTACGGCCACATTTATCTACTAGCAGGTGAGATATGCATGATTTATAATCCACAATTGAACTTTTAGCAAGTTTGAGACGACGCAGAAGCAGCCGTCATCTTAGTGTGTCAACAATAGCAGCGACTTCCAAAACAAAGTGTCATCGGTGCAAGGAGCGAGACACGCGGAACAACTTGTGTGCACCGACCAAAATTATTCATCATCACCGTCATTGTGGTGAAAAATTCCTAAACAAAGACTGGAGATTTGTTTTGTAACATAGCAGCTGCCTCGTCTCCGTCCTGGCCGCTCGGTACAACACCGACTGAATGTCATCGGAAGGATTCTTGGGTAATCGAGGCTTAATCATCAACTGCAAGGTGTTAGAACGGGAACCATTTGACCCTGGAACAGATTGTTTCCATTATTTTCAACGGTGAAAATGGAGTCGGGATACAAACAACCAGCATCCCAAAACGGAGCAAAAATTCCCACAGGACGTTCCCTTCCTGTAATTAGCCTACTATATCACACGACTATGTTTGCACATAAGGAATAGTCGTCACTATTAAGAGGTGTATGGATAATATATAGCTCAGTCAAGATCTACAAAGCTGTTAATAATTTACAACAAATCCAGACAGGCTCTTCCACATGAGGCCATTAAACACAGAACAAATAAGTCCACGCTGAATAGTTGTTTTTTTAAAAAGATGCCTTTTCTTTAACTATTGCGACATTTCCAGCAGAAATTATTATTGCAGATAGATGGTGATGAAATTTAGTTGGACAGACACGCTGCAAATAGCCAGACCCTCACTTAATCATGGGTGGGATTTAATATAAGGGGGTTTATTTGAAAGCAATGTGCAATTTATGCCTTTTTTACACAAGTGTTTACTGTCAGATCAATGTAAAATAAGTCATGTGCCGAAATAATTGGTTCCAGCTGTGCAAGATTTTCTATTGCTTGTCGCTTCGTCAAAGGCTTTATCGCGGCGGGGCTGGAGTGTTGGACTTTTAGGAGCAGGTTGAAGTTCTAATGGTCATTTAGAAATGGAAGCTGAAATGTTTGATCCCTCCCTACCTCAAACATCTTTATTCAAAATCAAAATTGTTTGAAAGTCATGAAACGGTTGTACTCGTATAGCACTTTTCTACCTTTAAGGTACTCAAAGCACTTTGACATTATTCTAATGGTCATTTAGAAATGAAAGCTGATGTTTGATCCCCCCTTACCTCAAGCATCTTTATTCAAAATCAACAGTTTTCTTGCCGAAAATTGTTTGAAAGTCATGAAAATGATAAATGGGTTGTAGTCGTATAGCACTTTTCTACCTTTAAGGTACTCAAAGCGCTTTGACACTATTCTAATGGTCATTTAGAAATGGAAGCTGATGTTTGATCCCTCCCTACCTCAAGCACATTTATTCAAAATCAACAGTTTTCTTGCCGGAAATTGTTTGAAAGTCATGAAAATGATAAATGGGTTGTACTCGTATAGCACTTTTCTACCTTTAAAGTACTCAAAGCGCTTTGACATTATTCTAATGGTCATTTAGAAATGGAAGCTGATGTTTGATCCCTCCCTACCTCAAGCATCTTTATTCAAAATCAACAGTTTTCTTGCCGAAAATTGTTTGAAAGTCATGAAAATGATAAATGGGTTGTACTCGTATAGCACTTTTCTACCTTTAAAGTACTCAAAGCGCTTTGACATTATTCTAATGGTCATTTAGAAATGGAAGCTGATGTTTGATCCCTCCCTACCTCAGGCATCTTTATTCAAAATCAACAGTTTTCTTGCCGAAAATTGTTTGAAAGTGATGAAAATGATAAATGGGTTGTACTCGTATAGCACTTTTCTACCTTTAAAGTACTCAAAGTGCTTTGACACTATTCTAATGGTCATTTAGAAATGGAAGCTGATGTTTGATCCCTCCCTACCTCAAGCATCTTTATTCAAAATCAACAGTTTTCTTGCCGAAAATTGTTTGAAAGTCATGAAAATGATAAATGGGTTGTAGTCGTATAACACTTTTCTACCTTTAAGGTACTCAAAGCGCTTTGACACTATTCTAATGGTCATTTAGAAATGGAAGCTGATGTTTGATCCCTCCCTACCTCAAGCATCTTTATTCAAAATCAACAGTTTTCTTGCCGAAAATTGTTTGAAAGTCATGAAAATGATAAATGGGTTGTACTCGTATAACACTTTTCTACCTTTAAGGTACTCAAAGCGCTTTGACACTATTCTAATGGTCATTTAGAAATGGAAGCTGATGTTTGATCCCTCCCTACCTCAAGCATCTTTATTCAAAATCAACAGTTTTCTTGCCGAAAATTGTTTGAAAGTCATGAAAATGATAAATGGGTTGTAGTCGTATAGCACTTTTCCAGCTTTAAAGTACTCAAAGCGCTTTGACACTATTCTAATGGTCATTTAGAAATGGAAGCTGATGTTTGATCCCTCCTTGCCTCAAGCATCTTTATTCAAAATCAACAGTTTTCTTGCCGAAAATTGTTTGAAAGTCATGAAAATGATAAATGGGTTGTAGTCGTATAGCACTTTTCTACCTTTAAGGTACTCAAAGCGCTTTGACACTATTCTAATGGTCATTTAGAAATGGAAGCTGATGTTTGATCCCTCCCTACCTCAAGCATCTTTATTCAAAATCAACAGTTTTCTTGCCGAAAATTGTTTGAAAGTCATGAAAATGATAAATGGGTTGTACTCGTGTAAAAGGGTCGATTACGTCTTGTAAATAATGTATTTTCTAATGTTTTATTATTGTTATAATTACACAAAATATGTAAGTTAGATGTAAATACCTGAATATTGTTTGATGTTTTGTCAATGTGGAACCATTGTCTCGTTGTCCCTCCTACTGCAATAATTACTGTGACACCTGTCTTTTTATATGCGTTGGACATGCCCTCCAACTTCCCTTTTTGTCTACGATAACGGGAGAGGTAGGTGTGTCCATGCGACGACAGAAAATATTTTGTCTTGTTAAGAACTTTAATTCATTTCTTGTTCATTATCATATTTGTGTAGGGGCTCGACGATGGCACAAAGTATTTGATGACAATTGTATTCTGTGTTATCAGGTATGTTTTTATTTTACTGTATATGTAACTATGCCCTCCCTTTTTGTCTACGATAACGGGAGAGGGGCTCGACGATGGCACAAAGTATTTGATGACAATTGTATTCTGTGTTATCAGTAAAGTGCAGTGGAGAAACCCATGGTGTCGGTCGTCTTACATAAACAACACACAACGCAGAGGAAAAGACCACCGGTTACACTCGTATAGCACTTTTCTACCTTTAAAGTACTCAAAGCGCTTTGACACTATTCTAAAGGTCATTTAGAAATGGAAGCTGATGTTTGATCCCTCCCTACCTCAAGCACATTTATTCAAAATCAACAGTTTTCTTGCCGGAAATTGTTCGAAAGTCATGAAAATGATAAATGGGTTGTAGTCGTATAGCACTTTTCTACCTTTAAGGTACTCAAAGCGCTTTGACACTATTCTAATGGTCATTTAGAAATGGAAGCTGATGTTTGATCCCTCCCTACCTCAAGCATATTTATTCAAAATCAACAGTTTTCTTGCCGAAAATTGTTTGAAAGTCATGAAAATGATAAATGGGTTGTACTCGTATAGCACTTTTCTACCTTTAAAGTACTCAAAGCGCTTTGACACTATTCTAATGGTCATTTAGAAATGGAAGCTGATGTTTGATCCCTCCCTACCTCAGGCATCTTTATTCAAAATCAACAGTTTTCTTGCTGAAAATTGTTCAAAAGTCATGAAAATGATAAATGGGTTGTACTCGTATAGCACTTTTCTACCTTTAAGGTACTCAAAGCGCTTTGACACTATTTTAATGGTCATTTAGAAATGGACGCTGATATGTTTGATCCCTCCCTACCTCAAGCATATTTATTCAAAATCAACAGTTTTCTTGCCGAAAATTGTTTGAAAGTCATGAAAATGATAAATGGGTTGTACTCGTATAGCACTTTTCTACCTTTAAAGTACTCAAAGCGTTTTGACACTATTCTAATGGTCATTTAGAAATGGAAGCTGATGTTTGATCCCTCCCTACCTCAAGCATATTTATTCAAAATCAACAGTTTTCTTGCCGAAAATTGTTTGAAAGTGATGAAAATTATAAATGGGTTGTAGTCGTATAGCACTTTTCTACCTTTAAGGTACTCAAAGCGCTTTGACACTATTCTAATGGTCATTTAGAAATGGAAGCTGATGTTTGATCCCTCCCTACCTCAGGCATCTTTATTCAAAATCAACAGTTTTCTTGCTGAAAATTGTTCGAAAGTCATGAAAATGATAAATGGGTTGTACTCGTATAGCACTTTTCTACCTTTAAGGTACTCAAAGCGCTTTGACACTATTCTAATGGTCATTTAGAAATGGAAGCTGATGTTTGATCCCTCCCTACCTCAAGCATCTTTATTCAAAATCAACAGTTTTCTTGCCGAAAATTGTTCAAAAGTCATGAAAATGATAAATGTGTTGTACTCGTATAGAACTTTTCTACTTTTAAGGTACTCAAAGTGCTTTGACACTATTCTAATGGTCATTTAGAAATGGAAGCTGATGTTTGATCCCTCCCTACCTCAAGCATCTTTATTCAAAATCAACAGTTTTCTTGCCGAAAATTGTTTGAAAGTCATGAAAATGATAAATGGGTTGTACTCGTGTAAAAGGGTCGATTACGTCTTGTAAATAATGTATTTTCTAATGTTTTATTATTGTTATAATTACACAAAATATGTAAGTTAGATGTAAATACCTGAATATTGTTTGATGTTTTGTCAATGTGGAACCATTGTCTCGTTGTCCCTCCTACTGCAATAATTACTGTGACACCTGTCTTTTTATATGCGTTGGACATGCCTTCCAACTTCCCTTTTTGTCTACGATAACGGGAGAGGTAGGTGTGTCCATGCGACGACAGAAAATATTTTGTCTTGTTAAGAACTTTAATTCATTTCTTGTTCATTATCATATTTGTGTAGGGGCTCGACGATGGCACAAAGTATTTGATGACAATTGTATTCTGTGTTATCAGGTATGTTTTTATTTTACTGTATATGTAACTATGCCCTCCCTTTTTGTCTACGATAACGGGAGAGGGGCTCGACGATGGCACAAAGTATTTGATGACAATTGTATTCTGTGTTATCAGTAAAGTGCAGTGGAGAAACCCATGGTGTCGGTCGTCTTACATAAACAACACACAACGCAGAGGAAAAGACCACCGGTTACACTCGTATAGCACTTTTCTACCTTTAAAGTACTCAAAGCGCTTTGACACTATTCTAAAGGTCATTTAGAAATGGAAGCTGATGTTTGATCCCTCCCTACCTCAAGCACATTTATTCAAAATCAACAGTTTTCTTGCCGGAAATTGTTCGAAAGTCATGAAAATGATAAATGGGTTGTAGTCGTATAGCACTTTTCTACCTTTAAGGTACTCAAAGCGCTTTGACACTATTCTAATGGTCATTTAGAAATGGAAGCTGATGTTTGATCCCTCCCTACCTCAAGCATATTTATTCAAAATCAACAGTTTTCTTGCCGAAAATTGTTTGAAAGTCATGAAAATGATAAATGGGTTGTACTCGTATAGCACTTTTCTACCTTTAAAGTACTCAAAGCGCTTTGACACTATTCTAATGGTCATTTAGAAATGGAAGCTGATGTTTGATCCCTCCCTACCTCAGGCATCTTTATTCAAAATCAACAGTTTTCTTGCTGAAAATTGTTCAAAAGTCATGAAAATGATAAATGGGTTGTACTCGTATAGCACTTTTCTACCTTTAAGGTACTCAAAGCGCTTTGACACTATTTTAATGGTCATTTAGAAATGGACGCTGATATGTTTGATCCCTCCCTACCTCAAGCATATTTATTCAAAATCAACAGTTTTCTTGCCGAAAATTGTTTGAAAGTCATGAAAATGATAAATGGGTTGTACTCGTATAGCACTTTTCTACCTTTAAAGTACTCAAAGCGTTTTGACACTATTCTAATGGTCATTTAGAAATGGAAGCTGATGTTTGATCCCTCCCTACCTCAAGCATATTTATTCAAAATCAACAGTTTTCTTGCCGAAAATTGTTTGAAAGTGATGAAAATTATAAATGGGTTGTAGTCGTATAGCACTTTTCTACCTTTAAGGTACTCAAAGCGCTTTGACACTATTCTAATGGTCATTTAGAAATGGAAGCTGATGTTTGATCCCTCCCTACCTCAGGCATCTTTATTCAAAATCAACAGTTTTCTTGCTGAAAATTGTTCGAAAGTCATGAAAATGATAAATGGGTTGTACTCGTATAGCACTTTTCTACCTTTAAGGTACTCAAAGCGCTTTGACACTATTCTAATGGTCATTTAGAAATGGAAGCTGATGTTTGATCCCTCCCTACCTCAAGCATCTTTATTCAAAATCAACAGTTTTCTTGCCGAAAATTGTTCAAAAGTCATGAAAATGATAAATGTGTTGTACTCGTATAGAACTTTTCTACTTTTAAGGTACTCAAAGTGCTTTGACACTATTCTAATGGTCATTTAGAAATGGAAGCTGATGTTTGATCCCTCCCTACCTCAAGCATCTTTATTCAAAATCAACAGTTTTCTTGCCGAAAATTGTTTGAAAGTCATGAAAATGATAAATGGGTTGTACTCGTGTAAAAGGGTCGATTACGTCTTGTAAATAATGTATTTTCTAATGTTTTATTATTGTTATAATTACACAAAATATGTAAGTTAGATGTAAATACCTGAATATTGTTTGATGTTTTGTCAATGTGGAACCATTGTCTCGTTGTCCCTCCTACTGCAATAATTACTGTGACACCTGTCTTTTTATATGCGTTGGACATGCCTTCCAACTTCCCTTTTTGTCTACGATAACGGGAGAGGTAGGTGTGTCCATGCGACGACAGAAAATATTTTGTCTTGTTAAGAACTTTAATTCATTTCTTGTTCATTATCATATTTGTGTAGGGGCTCGACGATGGCACAAAGTATTTGATGACAATTGTATTCTGTGTTATCAGGTATGTTTTTATTTTACTGTATATGTAACTATGCCCTCCCTTTTTGTCTACGATAACGGGAGAGGGGCGCGACGATGGCACAAAGTATTTGATGACAATTGTATTCTGTGTTATCAGTAAAGTGCAGTGGAGAAACCCATGGTGTCGGTCGTCTTACATAAACAACACACAACGCAGAGGAAAAGACCACCGGTTACACTCGTATAGCACTTTTCTACCTTTAAAGTACTCAAAGTGCTTTGACACTATTCTAATGGTCATTTAGAAATGGAAGCTGATGTTTGATCCCTCCCTACCTCAAGCACATTTATTCAAAATCAACAGTTTTCTTGCCGAAAATTGTTTGAAAGTCATGAAAATGATAAATGGGTTGTACTCGTATAGCACTTTTCTACCTTTAAGGTACTCAAAGCGCTTTGACACTATTCTAATGGTCATTTAGAAATGGAAGCTGATGTTTGATCCCTCCCTACCTCAAGCATCTTTATTCAAAATCAACAGTTTTCTTGCCGAAAATTGTTTGAAAGTCATGAAAATGATAAATGGGTTGTACTCGTATAGCACTTTTCTACCTTTAAGGTACTCAAAGCGCTTTGACACTATTCTAATGGTCATTTAGAAATGGAAGCTGATGTTTGATCCCTCCCTACCTCAAGCATCTTTATTCAAAATCAACAGTTTTCTTGCCGAAAATTGTTTGAAAGTCATGAAAATGATAAATGGGTTGTACTCGTATAGCACTTTTCTACCTTTAAAGTACTCAAAGCGCTTTGACACTATTCTAATGGTCATTTAGAAATGGAAGCTGATGTTTGATCCCTCCCTACCTCAAGCATATTTATTCAAAATCAACAGTTTTCTTGCCGAAAATTGTTTGAAAGTGATGAAAATTATAAATGGGTTGTAGTCGTAAAGCACTTTTCTACCTTTAAAGTACTCAAAGCGCTTTGACAGTATTCTAATGGTCATTTAGAAATGGAAGCTGATGTTTGATCCCTCCCTACTTCAAGCATATTTATTCAAAATCAACAGTTTTTTTGCCAAAAATTGTTTGAAAGTAATTAATATAATAAATGGGTTGTACTCCATCCATCCCATCCATTTTCTACCACTTATTCTCTTTCGGGGTCGTGGGGGCGCTGGCGCCTATCTCAGCTACAATCGGGCGGAAGGCGGGGTACACCCCGGACAAGTCTCCACCTCATCGCAGGGCCAACACAGATAGACAGACAACATTCAAACTCACATTCACACACTAGGGCCAATTTAGTGTTGCCAATCAACCTATCCCCAGGTGCATGTCTTTGGAAGTGGGAGGAAGCCGGAGTACCCGGAGGGAACCCACGCATTCACGGGGAGAACATGCAAACTCCACACAGAAAGATCCCGAGCCTGGATTTGAACCCAGGACTGCAGGACCTTCGTATTGTGAGGCAGACGCACTAACCCCTCTTCCACCGTGAAGCCCGGGTTGTACTCGGATAGCACTTTTCTACCTTTAAAGTACTCAAAGCGCTTTGATACTATTTCCACATTCACACACCGATGGCGGGAGCAGCCATCCAAGGCGCTAACCATGACCCGTCAGGAGCAAGGGTGAAGTGTCTTGCTCAAGGACACAACGAACGTGACTCGGATGGTTGAAGGTGGGGATTGAACCAGGAACCCTCAGGTTTCTAGCACGGCCACTCTTCCACCCGCGTTACGCCGTCCCCAGTATAAGCCATTTATTTATGAAAATCTACCCACTAGTGTTGTCCCGATACCAATATTTTGGTACCGGAACCAAAATGTATTTCGATACTTTTTGGTACTTTTCGGTACTTTTCTAAATAAAGGGGACCACAAAAATTTCGTTATTGGCTTTATTTTAACAAAAAATATTATGGTACAATAAACATATGTTTCTTATTGCAAGTTTGTCCTTAAATAAAATAGTGAACATACAAGACAACTCGTCTTTTAGTAGTAAGTAAACAAACAAAGGCTCCTAAGTTAGATGCTGACATATGCAGTAACATATTGTGTCATTTATCACTCAATTTTTTTATCAACATTATTAAGGACAAGTGGTAGAAAATAGATTATTAATCTACTTGTTCATTTACTGTAAATATCTGGTTATTTTCTCTTGTTAAATGTCCTATCTACACTACTGTTAAAATGTAAAAATCACTTATTTTTCTGTTGTTTGGATGCTTTACATTTTTTTAGATGATACCACAAAATTAGGTATCAGTCCGATACCAAGTAGTTACAGGATCATACATTGGTCATATTCAAAGTACTCATGTGTCCAGGGACATATTTCCTGAGTTTATAAACATTCATCCATCCAATTTCTACCGCTTGTCCCTTTTTACTGGTCGTGGGGGGTGCTGGAGTCTATCTCAGCTGCATTCGGGCGGAAGGCGGGGTACACCTTGGACAAGTGCCACCTCATCGCAGGGCCAACACAGATAGACAGACAACATTGACACTCATATTCACACACTAGGGTGAATTTAGTGTTGCCAATCAACCTATCCCCAGGTGCATGTCTTTGGAGGTAGGAGGAAGCCGGAGTACCCGGAATGAACCCACGCAGTCACGGGGAGAACATGCAAACTCCACACAGAAAGATCCCGAGCCCGGGATTGAACTCAGGACTACTCAGCACCTTCGTATTGTGAGGCACATGCTCAAATATAAATAAATAAAAAACGAAAATAGATTTTGTGATGCTAAAAAATATCGACGTAAACATAGTAGTATTGACCAGATACGCTACTGTACTTGGTACCATTACAGTGGATGTTAAGTGTAGATCCACCAATTGCGTTTGTTTACATTATGACGCGGGTGAGCTACGGAGTGTAGTGAAGCATGTTTAGTTATTCCTCGTCCTGCAGGGATGATACTTGTAAGAAACTTATTTTATTCGTCATGGTGACGAGGATTAGTGATTTAGAAGTAGCTAAAACACTGCCGACGGCGGGTGGACTTTAGCCGCTAACTGGCTAGCCATGCCTTAAAACACCTCTTCCCGAGGGCGTTTCAGTGTTATAACTTCACTTTTATCGTTAGTTTTTAAGCCAAAATGTGTCCGTTCTCCCTTTTCTATCTACGAACTGTGTCGGCTTGTAAGTACTCTGTAATTGTACGCTGACGAACATGCTCCTCTGCTCGTAAACCAGCAATGTCATGATGTGACGACGACGGGGGGACCGGTACTCTTTAAAGGCGGTGTAGTACTCAAATGATTCATTAGTATCTCGGTACCATACCAATACCGATATACCGTGGAACCCTAGTAACCACCCATGTGGATTGGTTTAGGTAGTTATTTTTTTTTTGTACGACCAACTTTCAAGGAATATTTTTCACACAGGCTCTCCCTACATATTATACTGTGTAACTGAGTGTCCAAAACAAACAAAAAAATACTGTTCTTGAGTATGACTGCAAAATAAGCCACCATGGGGCCAAACAAGTTGTGAAAAGTAAGATTGAATTAAACATCTTAAAGAAAAAGTATAAAGCTCTTCCGTCCGTGCATTTCACAGTGTTTTGT
This sequence comes from Nerophis ophidion, assembly GCF_033978795.1. NCBI lineage: Eukaryota > Metazoa > Chordata > Actinopteri > Syngnathiformes > Syngnathidae > Nerophis > Nerophis ophidion. Next base: position 11,739,215 of record NC_084612.1, on the reverse strand, counting down.
CCCTGTAAAACTATGATGATAATTGATAGAATGTGTTTTGTGTGCGTATTTCTTGATGTCTGAAACACATTTATGGGATTTATTGGTTGTCCCGAAAAAACTTTTCCCACTCCTGATACAACATGAATTGTATTATCATCTTCGTCTTTTAGCAAAGGTAAAACCGTTTTTATCTTTTAACCTTTTTGAACAAGTCGTGCATGCTTTTATTTCAAGTCGCCTTGACTACTGCAATGCACTTTATGTTTTGCTGGCATTAGCCAAAAAGCTCTCTCCCGGTTGCAGTTAGTCCAGAACGCGGCAGCACGACTTTTAACAGGGGCCAGGAAACGCTAGCATATAACCCCAATTCTTCAGAGTTTGCACTGGCTCCCTGTTCATTTTAGACATGATCCCACAGTGGAGTGTTTTAAGTCTCGTCTTAAGACTCACTTTTATTCTTTGGCTTTTAACACTTTGTGAGTTGTGTGGTCCTCTAGGTTATTTAAAATGTTGCTTTCTATTTATTGTATTAATTGGTTTTACCCTTTAAAATCGATTTCAATCATATTTATTTTTATATTGTTTTATTTATTGGTTTTATGTTGTGTGAATGTGAGTGTGAATGTTGTCTGTCTATAAGTGTTGGCCCAGCGATGAGGTGGCGACTTGTCCAGGGTGTACCCCGCCTTCCGCCCGATTGTAGCGGAGATAGGCGCCAGCGCCCCCCGCGACCCCAAAAAAAGGGAATAAGCGGTAGAAAATTAATGAATGAATTGGTTTTATGTTTTATTCAGTCATTAAGGATAATATTTGAATATTGTTTTTAATATTGTGCAGAACTTTGGAAACATTTATATTGTTTAAATGTGCTATACAAATAAAGTGGATTGGATTGGATTGAATATCGATATTTCAGCATGGACTACTGGCCAAAATTGATAGCGATCCGATACATACTTTTTACTTATTTTGTAGTGTGGAATGTTAGGCTCCGTTCACACTGCAGAATAAGATTTACAAATATGAGTTCGGCAAATCTGATCGTTTACGTAAAAAAAAAAAAAATACAATGTCTAATGTGAAAACCATCTGACCCACATGGAGACATGACGCCGCACGTGCTGTAGTGTTTAAAGTTAAAAACGTTAAAGTACCGAAAATTGTCACACACACACTAGGTGTGGTGAAATTAACCTCTGCATTTGACCCATCACCTTTGATCAACCCCTTGGAGATGAGGGGAGCAATGAGCAGCAGCGGTGGCCACGCCTGGGAATAATTTTTGGTGATTTAACCCCCAATTCCAACCCTTGATGCTAAGTGCCAAGCAGGGAGGTAATGGGTCCCATTTTTATAGTCTTTGGTATGACTCAGCCGGGGTTTGAACTCACGACCTAGCAATCTCAAGGCGGACACTCTAACCACAAACCCACTGAGCAGGAGTTCACAAGGTTCCAATTCTAGTGGCAAAGTAAAGGGATTTTGTGCAATCAAGGTCCACTCAATTATTGCGCGTAGAAGATTAGGAAGGAGAAGGGCAAGCCTTTTGGCTCTCGCAGTTTGTGGAACATTTGCTTTGATGTCTGCTCTGAAGAGCCTTTGGGCGAGCAGTCGGAGACAGGAGTGACGGAACGTAGAAGTAAGTTCCTAAAACATACTATTTTTGCACAGTTTCCACTCGTTTTTTAACACATTTTTGGTACCTTTGAAGACTTACTGGTCGAAGGAACGCGAACCAAGCATCCACACTGCAGTCGCATCGGATCCATATCTGATTTACATCCACATACGAAAGAAGCCTGAGTCAGTTTTAAAAAATTTGAAATCGTACTGTTCACATTGACATGAAGATATCCGACACAGGTGACGTGTGGGCAAAAAAAAAAATCAGAATTGACCTGCAGTGTGAACAAGGCCCTGGAGAAGGCTTGATCAAGGGATCCAGATCAGCGAGTTGATCTGTAATGGACTTTATCAAATTTAGTTTTTTTCTTAGACTTCTGAGTCTCATTTGCCAGTATACATTCATTTCAATTTTTCCTATATCGGTTGCCGTAGTCATTACTATTAAATTGAATGTACCAGTCTTGTATATTAGTGAGACCTACAAAGTGTTTATACTGTAAACACTGCACTTATTACACATCAGCTTTTTGAATGCAACACACATCTTACTTGTAGTTTCAAATGCCAAATTTGAAAGTGTTTGCTCAAACCAACAACTTTGTAAAATCGCTTTTGTATGTCTGGTGTACAGCATTTCCAATATAAATTAGCACTTGTGTGTTTGATTTAATGTTTTTTTTTTGGTTTATGTTGGAATGTCACAAATAAGTTATTTTGAATCTTATATAAGTTATATTGTGTATATATGTTTAACGTCCGTTGCTATAGTTATTAGCCATTGTGCTCAAACTTTACTTTTTTTATCTGTGCAAGGACAAAACTTCTTGTCTGAGGGGTGGCCTCAGCCGCAGATGTCATGTTTGATTTAGCCCGCTAACAGTCAAGGACTTCAAGGACCGCAACGCAGATAAGACGACAGCACGCAGACAAAGCAGAGACAAGACACAGCACATTCCGTCACGTATTGTGCGTACTGGACCTGCTTTGCATGATATATGTGACCACTCCTTTTAGAGGCGGCCTCAGGGATTTTGACTGAAGAACTTCTGAATAAAAAGAGGGATGCAGGAGCTGTACCTTAGAGGGGAGGGCGTGACTGTGACTAAGTGTGCAGCTCCATCGATCTCCTCATGAGCTAAATTGAACTCTGTCTCTGCATGATTCCTTGTTTCTTGTCTGTTTAATAGATGCTATCAGTGTTTGAACCATGGCATATTGACACTCCTATTTTACAATGTTTTGAAGTAAAGATTCTTTTTAAAAAAAGGCTCTCAAATTGGGACAACCTGTTATCTCTTTGCTAAGCTCGCAAGAAGAGACTTTAGTGTGACAGCCTGTGGTATTGCTGATATCGGATCGATATCTGATAACAATATCATCCTTAATTTTCGTTATTTATGTGGGAAAATGTTTCAATTTTCACACAATTCAGTCTTCGGCAGACCTTTTGAACAACCAAGAACAGAACAGCAATACATAGTGTTCTGCTTAAACTCATCCTCACTTGTTTTAATGCTGTGCTCAAGCTGCTTGTGAATTTAAAAAAACGCGGAGAAGAAAAAGGGATGTGACGTCATACGTAACCCAGCAATTGTTATTTTTTTAATTAAAAAAGAAGATATCCTGAAGACTTTGGAGAGAAAAAGCAGAAAGTCTTTCAAAGGCGGCCTGTTTTCAAGTTCTGACAATTGTGCTTGAAATAACAAATGATTGGTGCCATGAAAAACAATACACTTAGTGTAGAAGAACATTCAACCCCACAGACACTCGTGACTGACTGATAGAAAGACGCTCCACTAGGTTGTAAAGTTCTGAGGCAGGACTGTGTTTTACTTCAATGCACCTCTGTTCCCTCCTTGAGATCTCCTCGGTCTCTAGCATGTGACGAAGCGCTTCTGATAAACACTGGAAATTATTTTCAGACGTATAAATGTCCACTTAAGAGCCAGCATCCTTTGCGTTTGTCAGTTGGAAAACCGAAATGTCCACTGCAAAAGACGTTGGTTCCGAAGAAGATTTGTTTAAAATGCTGTGCTTTTCCTCTACTCTAACTGATCCCTGGTCTCAGTTTTATGCAACTCCTAAATATCGTGAACAATCGGCTACGAAAACTTTACAAGATTCCCACCCATCACGCCGGAATTGTCAATATTTATGAAATTCTTACTGACTGTGGTTGATACTGTGGCAATAAAAATAAATCAATTGAGCTCAGTGGCCTAGTGGTTAGAGCAGGGGTCGGGAACCTTTTTGGCTGAGAGAGCCAAAAAGCCAAATATTTCAAAAAGTATTTCCGTAAGAGCCATACAATATTTTTCTTAACACTGAACACAACTAAATGTGTGCATTTTTAAGTAAGACCAACATTTCTAGGGTACAAGAGGTCTCTTATTCTTTGTAATAACATTGTTATACTGAAGCTAACTGTGGAGGGGGCGTGGCCTGCGGGCCTGCAGCGAACTGGGGTGTGCCAGGACAGGCCTCGAAATCAGCAACAGGTGCGTAGATGGTCCACCTGGGGCTTGATATTTAATCGCAAGCGAAAACGAAAGACAAAAATACAATTGCTAGATAGCAACTGAGAGACTTATTGGAAAATAAAACAATATTGTAACCCTGAAACAGGCTCTCATTTCGGTGCTTGGTGGTCTGAAGAACCCCCAGAGAGGCAAGCCCCACACTAACCAATAATAAATAAATAACTTCTTACCATTACGCAACTTCTTGAACAGGTGCAGTAGAAAACGGATGGATGGAATAAAAATGCATGAGAATGTTTTATACTTTGAACGTTATTTTTAACACTGTGATTACAAGTGGAATCCTTCATTACTTATCATGTTAAGCAATGTCAGCTCAGATTGATCTGAGAGCCAGATGCAGTCATCAAAAGAGCCACATCTGGCTCGCGAGCCATAGGTTGCCTACCCCTGGGTTAGAGTGTCCACCCTGAGATCGGTAGGTTGTGATTTCAAACCCCTGCCAAGTCATACCAAAGACTATAAAAATGGGACCCATTACCTCTCTGCTTGGCACTCAACATCGAGGGTTGGAATTAAATCACCAAAAATTATTCCCTGCTCCACTCACCTCCCAGGGGGTGATCAAGGGTGATGGTTCAAATGCAGAGAATGATTTTGCCACACCTTGTGTGTGTTTGACAATCATTGGTACTTTAACTTTAACTGAACATTTGCTCTCAAAACACGTCTTTATTCTTGACTTGTCAACAATGAACCGCTTTACAGGAAGTGGTAATGACTCCTCTCAGGTATGCTGGGTGTAATACCCAGCTTCCACTGTCTGCCGTTGTGTTTTCGCCCCTTCCCTGGTCGCTAAACCCTGCTGTCCTATTTTCCACTCTCTGTCCCGCTGCTAAGTCTCAACCCAACCGGTCGAGACAGAGCCTGGGTTCTGTTCAAGGTTTATTCGCTAAGGAGAGTTTTCCTTGCCTCAGACGGCAAGTTGGGTTCAATTGGTTCTATTTAGTGTAGACCTGCTCCATATGTAAAGTGCCTTCATGCTACTATGTTGTAAATTGGAGCCATATACAGTGGAACCTCGATTCCCGAAACCGTCATTGTCCGAACTTTTTGATTAACCAATCACAGACCGAATGAAAGCATGCTTTTGTGTACGAACCTTGTCTCGGTGTACAAACGTTTCATCCACCCATTGTATGTCTACCAGCGGAGTTATTTTGCTACTTCTAGTGCATTTCAAGTGTTTTGTAGCATTTTCGCAACACGTTTTAGTTCTGTTAGCTCAGGGCTCAACAACCCACGGCTCTCGAGCTGCATGTGGCTCTTTAGTGCCTCCTTAGTGGGTCCATGGAGCATTTTTTTTTAAAAAAGCCTTGAAAATGTAAAAAGATGAGGGGAAAATTATATATTTGTTTTAGTATGTTTTTTGTTTGAGGACAAACATGACACAAACCTTACCAATTGTTAGAAAGCCCACTATTTATGTTTGTGTGTTCGCTTCACTGATGAGAGTATTGGGTCAACATCGTTTTGTCCTACTAATTTCGGCGGTTCTTCGACAGTTTGTTTACATGTAAAATCTTCCACTACTTATTTGTCTCATTTTGTCCACCAAATGTTTTATGCTGTGCGTGAATGCACGAAGGTGAACTTTGTTTATGTTATTGACTTTGGTCAGTGCATGTCTGCAAGCTAATCAGTGCTACCATGCTATTTAGGTTCACTGTATGTACATATTGCATCACGTTATGTCTCATTTATAGGTATATCTGAGCTCATCTGATGCCCTTTTATCCTCTGTATATACCCTATTTCCTTGAATTGCCGCCGGGGCACTAATTAATTTAAAACCTCTTCTCACTCCTGCTCTTACCAAAGACATGCGGTAAAAGTAAGCATGCGCTAATTATTTTAAAACCTCTTCTCACTCCGGCACTTACCAAAGGCATGCAGTAAAAATTTGAGTTTGATGTAAGCTTGGACCTTAAATCCTACTGAATAGCTCTTAATCTTCTTCTCTTTATGCGATTTCAAATTACCGGTATTGAAATCAGCCTCCTCCATTTCGAAATTGATGACAAGGGAAGTGTCACTCATGACGTCACGAGTTTGACCAGGCGGTAATACTAAGAATGCGCTAATTATTTTGGGAAGTGAGTTTGACCCGGCAGTAATTCAAGGCAGGCGCATACGATATGCCCTGCGGCAATTCAAGGAAATACGGTAATTTAGTTTTGCATGTCTCATGACACATTTTCTGTATGTGATATTGGCTGCATGTGATTTTCTGTATGTGATGTTTGTGTGCCATGTTGTTCAAGACCACAGCAAACATTACCTTGCTTGGCAAAGATTGTAATAAATCTACTAAAAGAAGACAGCCTAGCCTTTCTTTTAATTTGGACACTCTCGGTAGAAAATGGATGGATGGCACTCTCCTCAATACCTTTGACCATTAAAAGCCAGTCATTTCTGAGTAGCCTCTGATTTACTAATGCTTTCTAATGTTGTACGAATGTGTAGGATAAATATAAAATTTCAACATTTCTGTCTACGAAGATTTACTTCAGCGTGCGACATTTTGATAGTAGGCTATTATAGCTAATATAGACACTTACGTCATGTGTAGCCTTCATTATGAGACTTATATAAGGCTTTTTGTTTTTATGCGGCTCCAGACAGATTTTTTGTATTTTTGGTCCAATATGGCTCTTTCAATGTTTTGGGTTGCCGACCCCAGTGCTAGCTCAATGTGAGTCTAAAGAAAAAAATCAATGTGTGTTTTGAAACATTCAGGACTCGTCCGGAGTTTTGCCGACACTGCCCCATCCCATCCCTTCCCCTCCCTTCAGATGCATGAAGATTATTTGTATTTCTAATCATTGTAGTGGCCTGCCTGCTGAAGTTAAGGAGTTTTGTGATTTCAAACTGCGAGTGCACCACAGGGCTAGTGACAGTGGTTTGTTGAACTTTATTTCGAACATGTACACTGAAAAAAGTGACTTTTTGGTGCTGTACGCTCTATTAGAGTAACTGTCATAATTTATACCTAGTATTTTTAACATTCAGTAAGAACTAGAGTTTCTTAAGTAAAATTAAACATTTTATTAACGTAATACATGAATTATGGGGGAAGAGTATGTTTTACTTATGTTTCCTCATACTATTTAAATGTTTAACAGTTATACGTACATAAACCTAAAAATATTACATACAATTTACTCTGAAAATCTACTGTTTAGAAACGCATGCACGACGACGCATGCGCACAGCACAACAGGCTCTGGCCGACTGGCTCTGCTCCGGCCTTTAGAATCACTTCAAAGAGCACTGCAAGGTGGCATTGTGGGTAATTCTTATCTTGCGTTTATAATGTGTTACAGGGTCGATGTTCTCCAGAAATGTGTTTGGTGTGGGTTCACAGAGTGTGGCGCATATTAGTACGAATGTTAAAGTTGTTTATATCACAACTGTCAGTGTGAAAGGTATGGCTGTTGACTAAGTATGCAGTGCAATCTCGTGCGATAAGGAGCGAAACGTATGCGTCCTACCGGCACGAACACAACATGGTATAAAAGTGGGCGCGGTGTCTTGCTGTAGAGCAGTGGTCCCCAACCACCTGGCCGCGGCCGCTGAATAATTTTGTATTACATTTTTTCTCATCACGCTCGTTTTATACTACATGACATTATAAGCGCATGGGTTAAAAAAGATGGTTTTAAAATTATTAGCGCCCCAGCGGCTTTTACTTAAAGTTTTGAGTAAAATGATGTTCCTGCTGATGAAAAACAAGTAGACTTTACCTAATTTGTTTAAATAAATAAAAAGTAAAACTTGGATATAATTAAGTAACTGTTACTTAATATCTTCACAACTGTTATGTTATATGGTAAGTAGAATTTACTTGATACTGGCAAGTGAGTGTTACTTGATATTGCAGCATTAAATTTTACTTAAATCATTTGCGTGCAAATACTTACAATAACTTTTTCAAGTAAATCTTATGAGTTATATTTTCAGTGTATACAGTATCGATATGATACATAACATGTTTTCACGTACTTTCTTTACAACATATCCAAAAAGGAGTAGGAAGAAGCAAGGTTGATCTAATCCTCCCCCTTTTCTCGGCATAGCAATTACTAACACATACTTCCTGTTCTTAATCTGTACTTATTTCTTGGCATTGCAATTACTAACACATACTTCCTGTTCTTAATTTTTACTCAATTTACGTCAATGTGTTTTAAAAACACTGGTTGTTCTCATAAGTAGTTAAATCAGTTATGATTCACTTGATGGGATAGATAATATTTCATTTTCAATAAATTCATGACGTTTGTCATAATTCTACTTCTTTGTACTTGGTAAACATTTGTAGTTTTGACAGCCTCTTAAACTGGATTGTATTAGTATATTGTTTAATTTCTTTACTTAATTCATTCCATATTTTCATTCCACACACTGATATGCTAAATGTTTTAAGTGTTGTACGTGCATTCAGATGCTTTAAGTCAGATTTCGCTCTAAGGTTATATTTTTCCTCTTTTGTTGAGAAGAATGGTCGTACATTTTTGGGTGGCAGGTTATAGTTGGCTTTGTGCATAATTTTAGCTGTTTGCAAATGCACCAAATCATTCCGTTCAACACGTTTTTGTTGTTTTAAACTTGTTAGCGGGTAGGTTGATCCATCACCCCTTTGTTGTCTGTCTGACATGCTCAAGTAGTACACATCTTTACTAGAATATGGCCTTTTGGCAAGGCTGGAAGTCATTATTCATGTATACCTAGTTTTTTAAAGAAAACAAACTTTTCGATTTACAAACCCCGTTCAAATACGAATTAAGTTTGTAAATTGAAGTTCCGTTGTAAGTAAAAATTAGAGATGTCCGATAATGCCTTTTATGCCAATATTCCAATATTGTCCAACTCTTAATTACCGATACCAATACCAACTGATACCGGTACAAACAGTCGTGAAATTAACACATTAATATGCCTAATTTTGTTGTGATGCCCCGCTGGATGCATTAAACAATGTAACAAGGTTTTCCAAAATAAATCAACTCAAGTTATGGGGAAAAAAAATGCCAACATGGCACTGCCATATTTATTATTGAAGTCACAAAGTGCATTATTTTTTTTAACATGCCTCAAAACAGCAGCTCGGAATTTGGGACACGCTCTCCCTGAGAGAGCATGAGGAGGTTGAGGTGGGCGGGGTTGGGTTGGGGCTTGGTTGAGGTGGGAGGGTGGTAGCGTGGGGTGTATATTGTAGCGTCCCGGAAGAGTTAGTGCTGCAAGGGGTTCTGGGTATTTGTTCTGTTGTGTTTATGTTGTGTTACCGTGTGGATGTTCTCCCGAAATGTGTTTGTCATTCTTGTTTGGTGTGGGTTTACAGTGTGGCGCATATTTGTAACAGTGTTAAAGTTGTTTATACGGCCATCCTCAGTGTGACCTGTATGGCTGTTTACCAAGTATGCGTGGCATTCACTTGTGCATGTGAAAAGCTGTAGATATTATGTGACTAGGCCGGCACGCAAAAGCAGTGCCTTTAAGGTTTAATGGAGTTTCTGTGTATCACTCCATACAGCGGCGTTTTAAAAAGTCATGAATTTTACTTTTTGAAACCGATCATTTTGAAAACGATACCGATAATTTCCGATATGACATTTTAAAGTATTTATTGGCCGATAATATCGGCAGTCCGATATAATTGGACATCTCTAGTAAAAAATACTTGACTTGATAACCTAAAACATCCATCCATCCATTTTCTACCGCTTGTTCCTTTTTGTCCCGGGGGGTGCTGGAGCCTATCTCAGCTGCATTCGGGCGGAAGGCGGGGTACACCCTGGATAAGTCTCCACCTCATCGCAGGGCCAACACAGATAGACAGACATTATTCACACTCAGATTCACACACTAGGGTCAATTTAGTGTTGCCAATCAACCTATCCCCAGGTGCATGTCTTTGGAGATGGGAACCCATGCAGTCACGGGGAGAACATGCAAACTCCACACAGAAAGATCCCGAGCCCGGGATTGAACTCAGGACTACTCAGGACCTTCGTATTGTGAGGCACATTCACTAATATAAATAAATAAAAAACGAAAATAGATATTGTGATGCTAAAAAATAGACGTAAACATAGTAGTATCAACCAGATACCCTCCTGTACTTGGTATCATTACAGTGGATGTTAAGAGTACCTCCACTTGGGCGTTTGTTTACAACCCAAGACTACTCAAGACCTTTGTATTGTGAGGCACATGCACTAACCCGTTCCACCGAGCTGCCCTACAATACAACATTCACAACGCAAAAAAAAAAGAGGCCATCCAAAAGGGGAATAAAGTTACTTTCATGTCGACTTATCTTTTGGCTGATAATAAATTCCAAGGTTTGGAAAGGGGAGGCGAGGAGAAGTGTGTGTAGGGGGTGGGGGGGCAGTTGTCCTGCCGGAGCCAGATAGCCACTGGAGCTCGCGAGCTGATTCGGGATGATAAATATACAGTCGGCGCTCAGACCGTGGCTCTGTGTTGTCGGTGTAGCAATGCCCCCAGGCCTCCTTGCCGGGCTGATAGCGTGCAGCCTTTAAACGCTCTCTCGACAACATCAATCCGAGTCCCTACGGCCTCGTTACTCTAAACACATGTGCTCTTATCATCGCACGGTGCTAACTCTCAATGATGCCATTCAGTCCAGTCAGTGCATGCCGCCTTGTCTCTTTACAGAGCCACAAACTGCTGCTCTGAACACAGCAAAAAGACTTTAAATCAGTGGTTCTTAACCAGCAGAAGTCAGACTGATTTGCAGGTGTGTAATTTGTTGTGAGTTTATGCACTTTGTTGGTTTTGTTGCTTGAACAAGGTGATGTTGATGCACCGTTCATTTTGTGCACCAGTAAAAAAACATAATAGCACTTTAGTATTGGGAACATATTCACCATCAATTAGTTGCTTATTAACATGCAAATTAGTAAAATATTGGTTCTTTACTAGTCATTATTAAGTACTTATTAATGCCTTATTCGGCATTGACTTATTATAACCCCGGGGCCAATGGGGTTCACAGTGTTGAGGGTTGCAGGTTCGATTCCCACTTCCGCCATCCTAGTCACTGCCGTTGTGTCCTTGGGCAAGACACTTTACCCACCTGCTCCCAGTGCCACCCACACTGGTTTAAATTAGAAGTATTTAACTCTCACCTTAAAACTCATGTGTATACTCTAGCCTTTAAATAGACCTCCTTTTTAGACCAGTTGATCTGCCGCTTCTTTTCTTTTTCTCCTCTGTCCCCCCCCCTCCCTTGTGGAGGGGGTCCAGTCCGATGACCATGGATGAAGTACTGGCTGTCCAGAGTCGAGACCCAGGATGGGCCGCTCGTCGGGACCCAGGATGGACCGCTCGCCTGTGTATCGGTTTGGGACATCTCTACGCTGCTGATCCGACTCTGCTTGGGATGGTTTCCTGTGGACGGGACTCTCGCTGCTGTCTTGGATCCGCTTTGAACTGAACTCTCGCGGCTGTGTTGGAGCCACTATGGATTGAACTTTCACAGTATCATGTTAGACCCGCTCGACATCCATTGCTTTCGGTCCCCTGGAGGGGGGGGGAGGGGGTTGCCCACATTTGAGGTCCTCTCCAAGGTTTCTCATAGTCATCATTGTCACTGGCGTCCCACTGGGTGTGAGTTTTCCTTGCCCTTATGTGGGTTCTTCCGAGGATGTTGTAGTCGTAGTGGTTTGTACAGTCCTTTGAGACATTTGTGATTTAGGGCTATATAAATAAACATTGATTGATTGATTGATTGATAAATGTAACTTAGATATTGGGTTTCACTATGTAAAGCGCTTTGAGTCACTAGAGAAAAGCGCTATATACATATAAATGATAAATGATAAATGGGTTGTACTTGTATAGCGCTTTTCTACCTTCAAGGTACTCAAAGCGCTTTGACACTACTTCCACATTTACCCATTCACACACACATTCACACACTGATGGAGGGAGCTGCCATGCAAGGCGCCAACCAGCACCCATCAGGAGCAAGGGTGAAGTGTCTTGCTCAGGACACAACGGACGTGACGAGGTTGGTACTAGGTGGGAATGGAACCAGGGACTCACTTCACTTCACTTCAACCCTAACCCTCAAACCCTGGCCCTAACCCTCTAACCCGAACCCGAACCCCAACCCCAACCACATAGCTCTAAATTAAGTATTTGTTACTTAGAATAATTTCTCTTAGTGTCCAAAAAAACTCTAAATTACTGTAAGTCTTTTTTACTTAAAACATGTTCCCCATACTAAGGTTTTACCAAAAACATATAACTTTGTCTTGAATTTGTAAAAAAAAAAAAAGGGAGGGTTCGGTGAATGCGCATATGAAACTGGTGGGGTTCGGTACCTCCAACAAGGTTAAGAACCACTGCTTTAAATAAAACGATAAGGGAGATACTCAAGTTCGTCTCCCCCATGTTTTAAAGTAAAGTTAAAGTACCAATGATTGTCACACACACACACTAGGTGTGGTGAATTTTGTCCTCTGCATTTGACCCATCCCCTTGTTCACCCCCTGGGAAGTGAGGGGAGCAGTGAGCAGCAGCGGTGGCCGCGCCCGGGAATCATTTATGGTGCTTTAACCCCCAATTCCAACCCTTGATGCTGAGTGCCAAGCAGGGAGGCAATGGGTCCCATTTTTTTATAGTCTTTGGTATGACTCGGCCGGGGTTTGAAATCCCAACCTACCGATCTCAGGGCGGACTCTTACCACTGTGCCACTGAGTAGATTTATTTTATCATTCCTTAAAAGAACCATTTTGCTGTTGTCGATGAAAAAGTGTTGGCTTTTTTTTGTTTGCACCAGAGAACCAAAGCAGTTTTTCCAAGGTTAATTATGAATGAATATAAGTACTTGTCGTCTGTCTGAGCTAATGTTTACATGAGAGGACTTAAGGTTAACTATGACTGTTTCACTGAATACACGCACACACACACACGCACGCACGCACGCACACACACACACACACACACACACACACACACACACACACACACACACAATACCATGAAATGATTAACGTGGACCCCGACTTAAACAAGTTGAAAAACTTATTCGGGTGTTACCATTTAGTGGTCAATGGTACGGAATATGTACTGTACTGTGCAATCTACTAATAAAAGTTTCAATTAATCAATCAAAACACACAGCTTCGTATGTACCTTGTTTTTTTAATCATAACTTACTTGCTTAGGATCTCTACTGAAGAACTGTAAGCCGTTACTTTTTTCCCCACGTTTCGCACCCTGCGGCTTATAAAACGGTGCGGCTAATTTGTGAATTTTACTTTGTTAACGCCCATAGTGTTTTGTATTCAACAATTAGTTTTCATAGAACACCAACAGACACACTAAAAAAGTGTATTATTGTTTGTGCTATTGCGGCATATTTTGAACGTGCTCACTGCAGGTGCTGCGGGTTGAAAATATACTTCCTGTTCCGTTCCTTGAGCCGGAAGTACAACCTTTCATAGCGTTTCTGCTCAAAAGGATTCTTCATTTATCACTTAGAGCAACATTTGTAAGTTTTACAATACGACTAAAATAATTCACACTGACTAAACTGTCCCATGTGTGATGTCTGTAATGTAATCGAGCTAGCGTCGTTAGCATTAGCGAATATGCTAAAATGTTCACAAGTGTTTGTGTTAGTATTATTTATTTACAATGGCATTCTTTTTTAATTGTTTCAGTTTAGTAAACTCACCAAAATGTCAACGTGGAGTTATTTTTATGTTTAGGTGATTGGAAAGCTATCTTTTGCAGCTAGTGGGTCTATGGCAGGGGTGTCCAAAGTGCGGCCCAGGGGCCATTAGCGGCCCGCAGTTAATCGTTTACCGACCTGCCACACATTCTGCAAAAACTGCAAAATTGATAGAATTGCAAAAATTTAAAAAAACATTTCAAAATAGTGGGATGAGGTGAAATCTAATGAGAAAAAGTGGCAATGTTGACACAAAGCTGCCATGCAGGCAGTTTTTTTGTTCCTTTTGTCTTAATTTTCTTTTTTTTTACATTGCTCAAAAAAAAGGACAAAAAAATTATATGATATAAGGAATTATTACTTAAAAATTATCACTTTAAAATGTTTTATGTGGAAAAATATTGCATATGTTGTGAGGTTGTCATATAAAAACATCAACGTTTTGACAAAAGAGCATAAAACAAACAACATAATAGTTCAAACTTAAAATCGACAGATATATCGGAAGTTGATCTTGAAATGTAAGTGTTAAAAGTAAAAAAAAAATAATTAAAAAAAATCTAATGTATCACTTTATGAGTGGGGAACCTTTCGGATCTCAAATATATTTAGTAGGATTAATTTAACTTTTCACTGTGATTACTCCAAAATATTAAATAATTAAAATCAATGGTGTCCTGCATTATTGATCTTTGAGGGCTTTAATTGTTAAATAAAGGAACTCTCCTGAAGGAATCAATAAAGTACTATCTATCCATCTATCTATCTATCTATCTATCTATCTATCTATCTATCTATCTATCTATCTATCTATCTATCTATCTATCTATCTAAATACTGCATATTTCAGTTTTAATATAAAAAACAAAGTTGTCTTTGACAGAAAAGGCATAAAACCTTATTTTTTTTACTTTATATAAACCTCAAGTTAATATAGAGATTTACTGTAAGCATTAAATAAAAATTATAATAATAATTTGACTTATTTTTAACATTTTAGCGAATGAGACCTACTATTCTCCCCAGGAGCCCTAAGGATTAAAAAAAAAAAATCCATATCTTTTGTTATGGTTTGAAAATAAAAAATATCAAAACGGCCCGCGCATGCTTAAATTTTTCCGTGTGCGGCCCTCTGTGGAAAAACTTTGGACACCCCTGGTTTAAGGCGATGACCTCGGTTTTGTTTGATAAGCCATTTTTTTTGGCGTGTGATAGGCACTGTTTGGAAACAATTAAGGTATATAAATAAACATCTACGGAATTTGTCGTACCTGTATATATATATATATATATATATATATATATATATATATATATATATATATATATTTATATATATATATATATATATATATATATATATGTGGCTTTTAGTCCGGTGCGGCAAATGTATGTAAAAATATTAATTTCTTGTAAAATTTGGTGGGTGTGGTTTATATACCGATGCGCTCTTTCCCCCAGAAAATACCGTACTTGTCTTTGTTTTTGAAATCATCGGGAAGGCTACTTGTTCCCAAACAGGATACGATAACGTCAGAGGGTTTTCAAGATCTGGCTTCTCCTTGGCAAAATTGTTTGCCGTGACTCATGTGAGCTAAAAGCTGGGTTGCATTGTATTTCTGTATTTATTTGTGATGTAGACGTGTAAGGTAGGAATTCTTTCTCTACCTCACTAAATGGGCATGATCTACTAAATGTTTGTGTGCATTAAAAGAAGTGCAAACTTGACAGTGCCAGCAATGCGGATCTACTTAGCTTGTGCGCAGAAGATTGGAGGAGATGCACATATACTCATTTAGCTGACACAATTTGATTTATCAAGACTAAAACTGTTCTGTGGCCGCTGTTTTGTGTTTCTATTTAGCATATTTTGAAGGTATGTGCAAACTGGCACAGTTACGCACAAATGTCTGTAAGAAAGCAGGAGGATCATGCTGCAAAAATTTAGAAAGAAAATATTGCAATCATGCTGCAAATATTGAGAAAGAGGATATTGCATTGTGTGCGTTTCAACATATTAGGACCGTCAGAATAAAACAAATTTAGATATATTGTCTATTCAGCAATATCGTTTTATAATTGTATGGCTGCTTGATGAACAAGGACTGATTAAAACAAATTCAGTGGAGTTATTTTTGTGTTAACTGGTGGGTTTTTTAATGGCATTGTTTTTTTTTTCATGTATCTGCTAAAAGATCTTGCAATATGCATTTTCTTGTATCTGAATATCAGAAGGCAAATATGGAGGAGACGCAAATATAATCATTTAGTAAAAAAAACGTGATTTATCAAGACTAAAACTGTTCTGTGGCCGCTGTTTTCTGTCTCTATTTAGCATCTTATTAGCATGTTAGGAAGGTATGCACAAATGTCTGTCAGAAAGTAGGAGGATCATGCTGCAAAGATTGAGAAAGAGGATATTGCATTGTGTGCGTTTCAACATATTAGTACCGTCAGAATAAAACAAATTTAGACGTATTGTCTATTCAGCAATATTGTTTTATAATTTTATGGCTGCTTGATGACCAAGGACTGATTAAAAAAAATTCAATGGAGTTGTTTTGGTGTTAACTGGTGTTTTTTTTTAATGGCATTGGGGTTTTTTTTTAATGTATATGCGAAAAGATCTTGCAATATGCATTTTCTTGCATCTGAATATCAGGAGGAAAATATGGAGAAGATACAAATATAATCATTTAGCACACAAAATGTGATTTATCAAGACTAAAACTGTTCTGTGGCCGCTGTTTTCTGTCTCTATTTAGCATGTTAGGAAGGTACGCGCAAACTGGCACAGTTACGTACAAATGTCTGTAAGAAAGTAGGAGGATCATGCTGCAAAGATTGAGAAAGAGGATATTGCATTGTGTGCGTTTCAACATATTACGACTGTCGGAATAAAACAATTGTAGACATATTGTCTATTCAGCAATATTGTTTTATAATGTTACAGCTGCTTGATGACCAAGGATTGATTAAAAACAAATTCAATCGAGTCGTTTTGGTATCTCCTGGTGTTATTTTTTTTAACAGTATTGTTTTGTTTTTTCCATGTACATGAACAAAGGTCTTGCGATATGCATTTTTTTTGTATCCAGCTTATTCCAAATGGACCATCACAACACCGGAGCCACCGAGAGCACACCTTTGGAGCGATAAAAATAGGGTCTCCTGTCTTGCTCACAGTTGTAAATCAAGTACATCTGGAAAATAATTACAGAGATTCACTTTTTTCCCTATTTTGTTATGTTACAGCCTTATTCCAAAATGGAATAGATACATTTAAGTCCTCAAAGTTCTACAGAAAATTATCCATAATGATAATGTGAAAAGTTATTGTATTAATGTTAATTTAATTTACAAACGTATTGTATCTGAAGCCTATGTTCGGATGCAACTCAGTGTTCTTCTTCCTCCAAACACGACAAGTTGAGTTTATACCAAAAAGTTCTATTTTGGTTTCATCTGACAACATTACATTCTCCCAATCCTTTGCTGTATCATCCATGTATCCATTTTGGTATAAACTCAACTCGTCATGTTTGGAGGAAGAAGAATACTGAGTTGCATCCCAAGAACTCCACACCTACTGTGAAGCATGGGGGTGGAAACATCATGCTTTGGGGCTGTTTTTCTGCTAAGGGGACAGGACGATTGATTCGTGTTAAGGAAATAATGAATGGGGCCATGTATCGTGAGATTTTGAGCCAAAACCTCCTTCCATCAGTGAGAGCTTTGAATGGTTGACCAAATATTCATTTTCCACCATAATTTACAAATAAATTCTTTGAAATTCCTACAATGTGAATTCCTAGATTTTTTTCACATTCTATCTCTCACAGTTGAAGTGTACCTATGATGAAAATTACAGACCTCTGTCATCATTTTAAGTGGGAGAACTTGCACAATCGGTGGATGACTAAATACTTTTTTGCCCCACTGTATTGTAGAGTGGCCCGATGGAAGCCATTTCTTAGTAAAAAAAAGTTTGCCTAACTGCACATGAAAGACTTTCAGACCGTGAGAAACAAAATTCTCTTGTTGAGACAAATAATTGAACACTTTGAATGTTTGGCCAATACCATCTCTACAGTGAAGCATGGTGGTGGCAGCATCATGCTGTGGGGGTGTTTTTCCAAGAACTGAGATATGAGTCAAGATGGAGGGAAAGAGGAATGCAGCAATGTACTGAGACATCTTGAATGAAAACCAATGCTTCCCATTCAACCTGATGGATCTAGAGAGGTGCTATGAAGAGTTATGGGGAAAAAGGAATTGGCGAAACTGCCCAAAGATAGCTTGTGGCATCACATTCAAAAAGACTTGAGGTTGTAATTGCTGCTAAAGGTGCATCAACAAAGTATTGCACAAATGCTGTGAACACTGTTTTTTTTGTTGTTGTTTTTTTTTACTTTTAAGTTAAAGTTAAAGTACCAATGATTGTCACACACATACTAGATGTGGCGAAATTATTCCCTGCATTTGACCCATCACCCTTGATCACCCTCTGGGAGGTCAGAGGAGCAGTGGGCAGCAGGAATCATTTATGGATATTTAACCCCCAATTCCAACCCTTAATGCTGAGTGCCAAGCAGGGAGGTAATGGGCTTTGGTATGACTCGGCCGGGATTGGAACTCACAACCTACCGATCTCAGGGCGGACACTCTAACCACTAGGCCACTGAGTAGGTGAATTCAATGATGTTAATGAATTTGCTAAATCAAAGACAAAACCTTTTCAGATTGTCATGATGGGGTATTGTCTTTAGAAATAGGAGGGGAAAATGTATTTATTCCATTTTGGAAAAGGGGCTGTGAAAACTTTCCGAATGCACGGTATCCCAGAAAAGGTGGTTCATTTTATATTTTTGTCCGCTGAATTATCACAACATAATGAAACAGCACAAGTTGGACTGTTGGGAGCATACATTGTCATCATGAGTGTCTCTACGGTGACGAAACATACAAGCAAAATCCTCATTTAAATAGGGCAGCCTGTACCACTTTTGCACTTGTTATTGTTTGGACACCCGTAACATAACCACTAAAAGTACTTTGTGCCTGCTATTTAGCACTTGTTATCTGGATCTATGTCAGGGGTATTTGTTTTTGACGAACCCCAAGATACAGAGACGGAGAAAGGCATAGAATATGAAAACATGATTTAATTAAAACTAAACAAGAACAAAGAAAAAGCACGCACGTGGGCGGAATAACAAACTAAGGGAGCTAGCACTGAAAGCGCTACGACGACCAGGACAAAATGTAGCATGACAGGTAGTAGCTGTAACAAAACGACACGACAGGTAGCACGACAAGAGTGATATGTGGCAACGACAATACAATGATCCAGCAACTGACACAAGACAAAGCAGGTACAAATAGGAGCAGGCTGATTGGCAACAGGTGTGGCCAGGTGCCAATCAGCCTCAGCTGAGGAGGAACACAGCACTCAGGGAACAAGACAGGAAGCTGAAAAAATAAGAGCACTAGACAGGAACTAAAGACAGGAGATACTAAACACAGAGGAAACAGACAAATACAGAGGAAAAAACTAAAACATAGACAAACTGTCAGGGGAAAGCCTGACAATCTTAGCAGATCACTGCTGGACTCTAGAAAGAGGTTCCGCAGCCTCCGTAGCAGAACCTCCAGGTTCTGAAACAGCTTCTTCCCTCAGGCCGTAAGACTCTTGAAGGCATCCCCTCAATTCCCCGCAAAAATGGATTAACCGGCTTGAATATAAAGAGGGCTTCACAGTGGCAGAGGGGTTAGTGCGTCTGCCTCACAATGCGAAGTTCCTGCAGTCCTGGGTTCAAATCCAGGCTCGGGAACTTTCTGTGTGGAGTTTGCATGTTCTCCCCGTGAATGCGTGGGTTTCTTCCGGGTACTCCGGCTTCCTCCCACTTCCAAAAACAAGCACCTGGGGATAGGTTGATTGGCAACACTAAATTGGCCCTAGTGTGTGAATGTGAGTGTGAATGTTGTCTGTCTATCTGTGTTGGCCCTGCGATGAGGTGGCGACTTGTCCAGGGTGTACCCCGCCTTCCGTCCGATTGTAGCTGAGATAGGCGCCAGCGCCCCCCGCGACCCCAAAAAAAGGGAATAAGCGGTAGAAAATGGATGGATGAATATAAAGACAATATAACATACAGTACATCCATAAACATGGCTGCATATGCAAAAGTGCAATATATTTATCTGTACAGTAATTTATTTATTTCTATCTGCACCTTATTGATTTTTTATCCTGCACTACCATGAGCCTCACAGTTTATTCTTATCCGTACTGTAAAGTTCAAATTTGAATGACAATAAAAAGGAAGTCTAAGTCTAAGTCTAAGTCTATATGTACTGTATGGGAACTCAGTACGCCTATGTGTAGTACGAAAAGATCTAATTACGAATAACCCTGTTTCAGGTGTCCTCCATCTCAGTTTGACGATTTATGAAACGATCCTGATGTTAAAATCTTAAAATTCCACTCTGTCTCAACATATAGTGCACATTATCTGCATTGCTCTCATCAACCGTGGTATTTGCTACAAGAAAGACGACTTTGCTTTATTTGTTTAACAAAAAGTCTGAGGCCGTGAATCAAAGCCAGGTTATTAGTGTTGTTGAAAAGTGACATCACGGTGGTTGAGAATTCACACATACCTCGGGAACGGTGCGTTTCCTTATCTCTTTGCTCGTATGGTTTTGTTTTAAAGGCTTCAGATCTCTTCAAAAAAAGGAGTGGAGAACGAATTGAACTTTGATATAAACGGTCACACTGAAGACCCAAACTCACGATACATCATGTAGACTGTAAAAAAGGGCTGAAAAAATATAGGATAAAAAGACTAAGTTTTTAGGGAAAAAAAATACTAGTTCATGCAGTGAGTTAATTTTATTTGATAAAACGTCCTAAATTACGATTTGTATACCTGGAAATTAGCAGGACTCTTTTTTTTCTTTTTTTAGCCACAAATAATTTTTATTATTTTATTCTGAAATCAAGCATTTTTTAACTCACAATTTGTGGATTAAGCCTCAGTGGCCTAGTGGTTAGAGCAGGGGTCACCAACACGGTGCCCACGGGCACCAGGTAGCCCGTAAGGACCAGATGAGTAGCCCGCTGGCCTGTTCTAAAAATAGCTCAAATAGCAGCACTTACCAGTGAGCTGCCTCTATTTTTTAAATTTGATTTATTTACTAGCAAGCTGGTCTCGCTTTGCTCAACATTTTTAATTCTAAGAGAGACAAAACTCAAATAGAATTTGAAAATCCAAGAAAATATTTTAAAGACTTTGCCTTCACTTGTTTAAAAAAATTCATTTATTTTTTTACTTTGCTTCTTATAACTTTCAGAAAGACAATTTTAGAGAAAAAAATACAACCTTAAAAAGGATTTTAGGATTTTTAAACACATATACCTTTTTACCTTTTAAATTCCTTCCTCTTCTTTCCTGACAATTTAAATCAATGTTCAAGTAATTTTTTTTTTTATTGTAAAGAATAATAAGTACATTTTAATTTAGTTCTTCATTTTAGCTTCTGTTTTTTCGACGAACAATATTTGTAAAATATTTCTTCAAACTTATGATTAAAGTTAAAAAAAATTATTCTGGCAAATCTAGAAAATCTGTAAAATCAAATTTAAATCTTATTTCAAAGTTTTTGAATTTTTGTTCTGGAAAACCTAGAAGAAATAATGATTTGTCTTTGTTACAAATATAGCTTGGTCCAATTTGTTATTCTAACAAAGAGCAGATTGGATTTTAACCTATTTAAAACATGTCATCAAAATTCTAAAATTAATCTTAATCAGCAAAAATTACTAATGATGTTCCGTAAATTATTTTTTTAATTTTTTCAAAAAGATTCGAATTAGTTAGTTTTTCTCTTCATTTTTGTCGGTTGAATTTGGTCTTTTAAAGAGTCGAAACTGAAGATAAACTGTTTCAAAATGTAATTTTCTTTTTTTTCCCGTTTTCTCCTTTTTTTTAACCGTTCAATTAAGTGATTTTTTTTCATCATTTATTCTCTACAAAAAACCTTCCATAAAAGGAAAAAAAAATGTACGACGGAATGACAGACAGAAATACCCATTTTTGTAAGTGCAAATTAAAACTCTACTATGCAAAGCCAAACCCATTTATCAACAATATCCTGAAACGCCTCTGGCTTGGCTGGGCCCGAGCTCACCTAAGATGGACTGATGCCAAGTGGAAAGGTGTTCTGTGGTCTGAAGAGTCCACATTTCAAATTATATTTGGAAACTGTGGACGTGGTGTCCTCCAGAACAAAGAGGAAATTAACCATTCGGATTGTTATAGGTGCAAAGTTCAAAAGCCAGCATCTGTGATATGGGGGTGTATTAGTGCCCAAGGCATGGGTAACTTACACATCTGTGAAGGCACCATTAATTCTGAAAGGTACATACAGGTTTTGGAGCAACATATGTTGTCATCCAAGCAACGTTATCATGGACGCCCCTGCTTGTTTCAGCAAGACAAGTGTTACAACAGCGTGGGTTCGTAAAAAAAAGAGTGCGGGTACCTTCCTGGCCCGCCTGCAGTCCAGACCGGTCTCCAATCGAAAATGTGTGGCGCAATATGAAACGTAAAATACGACAGCGGAGACCCCGGACTGTTGAACGACCGAAGCTTTACATAAAACAAGAAAGGGAAAGAATTCCACTTTCAAAGCTTCAACAATTAGTTTCCTCAGTTCCCAAACGTTTATTGAGTGTTGTTAAAAGAAAAGGTGATGTAACACAGTGGTGAACATGTCCTTTCCCAACTACTTTGGCTCGTGTTGCAGCCATGAAATTCTAAGTTAATTATTTGCAAAAAAAATAAAGTTTAGGAGTTTGAACATCAAATATCTCGTCTTTGTAGTGCATTCAATTGAATATAGGTTGAAAATGATTTGCAAATCATTGTATTCCGTTTATATTTACGTATAACACAATTTCCCAACACATATGGAAACGGGGTTTGTATAAAGTAGCCTACAGTTCTAACTTACATCTATCAGTAGACTCGCTATGAAAGCACTAAAATTCTTGTGGCGGAGGCACGGAAATAAGACCGCCTACAAAAGGGCGCATCTTAAGGAGACGGTCAGAAAGCGGCTTGAAGATTGTTTGTAAAACATAATTTATGCAACATTTGACCAAAGAACCACCATTACATGTAAAGTAAACCAAAAGGAAGTGTTTTAAATTTAGAAAAAAAAATCATAACATGACACTTTTAATGCGCCTTATACATGTATATACATGTATATATATATACATATACTTTTTATTTCTTATTATTATTGTAATATTTCTCTATTTTGTTTCCATTTAAACCCCCATTATTTACTTTTTACTTTTATTTAAATTGATTTTAACGCTGTACACTGCTGCTGGAATTTTAATTTTCCTGAAGGAACTCTCCTGAAGGAATCAATAAAGTACTATCTATCTATCCATCTATCTATCTATCTATCTATCTATCTATCTATCTATCTATCCATCTATCTATCTATCTATCTATCTATCTATCTATCTATCTAATTTGGTGCGCCCTATAAAAAAAAACACCTGGTAAATCAAAACAACACCCAAAGTCCAAAAACCAAAAGAGCCTTTAAAAACCGCCAGTTTCCAATAACATCTGTTTGCTTTGCCTAAATTCAACAATTTGTATCAAAAGCAACATTCCCTGCTTTAATTGAATCAACTACTCCCACATTCCTCATTTGGATACTTAACATGTTGCAAGCATCAAAGCAGATAGAAAAATTGCTACAGTCTTCTAGGACCTGAACGGTACCCAATTCCTTGCGAGCTGCAGACAAACCGCCCCTCTCACCAAACCCGCCCCGTCATACCACAATCCACAAAACACCAAAAAACAAGTTGAACGCCCTTGATGAATTCTCCAAACGATTCAGTTTTTGAATGATGCACTCATTTTTTTTTAACTGCTCCCTGTTTTGGTACAATAAGACACTGTGTTCAAAATATGTCCAAGAATTTTATGGCTAGATGAAGAAAAAACAAGTAAAGATTAGGGTCACAAACACCTGATCAACACAAGATGTGTGGACAATGTCCTCAGATGACCAAGGAATGAGTGACTTTTTGTTTGTTCCGCACGCTATCGTCCTGTGAAGCATTTTGTAGGTCATGTCTAACAACAATACTAGTTCTTACAATAAAATGCTTTCGTCTGTTTGGGTTTTGAATACAGATTTCTGTTTGTTTGTTTGTATTCATACCCAAAGACATTACAAAACCCGAAACCAGTGAAGATGACACATTGTCTAAATTGTGAGAAAAAACCTAATGCAATGATTTGCAAATCCTTTTCAACCTATATTCAATTAAATAGACTGCTAAGACCAGATACTTAACTTTCAAACTGAGAGACATTGTTATTTTTTGCAAATCTTAGCCTGTTTGGAATTTGATGCCTTCAACATGTTTTAAAAAAGATGGCACAAGTGGCAAAAAAGACAGAACGTTTAGGAATGCTCATCAAACACTTGTTTGGAACATCCCACGGGTAAACAGGCTAATTGGGAACAGGTGGGCGTCATGATTGGGTATAAAAGCAGCTTCCATGAAATGCTAAGTCATTCACAAACAAGGATGGGGCGAGGGTCACCACTTTGTGAACAAGTGCCTGAGCAAATTGTCAAACAATTTACAAACCCTGTTTCCATGAGTTGGGAATTTTATAAATATAAACGGAATTCAATTATTTGCAAATCATTTTCAACCCATATTCAGTTGAATATGCTACAAAGACAACATATTTGATGTTCAAACTGATAAAAAAAATTTTTTTTTGCAAATAATCATTAACTTTAGAATTTGATGACAGCAACACGTGACAAAGAATTTGGTAAAGGTGGCAATAAATACTGATAAAGTTTAGAAATGCTCATCAAACACTTATTTGGAACATCCCACAGGTGTGCAGGCTAATTGGGAACAGGTGGGTGCCATGATTGGGTATAAAAGCAGCATCCATGAAATGTTAAGTAATTCACAAACAAGGATGGGGCGAGGGTCAACAATTTGTAAGCAAATTGTCGAACAGTTTTAGAACAACATTTCTCAATGAGCTATTGCAAGGAATTTAGGGATTTTACCATCTACGGTCCATAAAATCATCAAAAGGTTCAGATAATCTGGAAAAATCACTGCATGTAAGCGATGATATTACGGACCTTTGATCCCTCAGGCGGTACTGCATCGAAAACCGACATCAGTGTGTAAAGGATATCACCACATGGGCTTAGGAACACTTCATAAAACCACTGTAAGTAACTACAGTTGGTTGCTACATCTGTAAGTACAGGTTAAAGCTCTGCTATGCAAAGCAAAACCCATTTATCAACAACACCAAGGAACGCCTGGGCCCAAAATCATTTAAAATGGACTGATGCAAAGTGGAAAAGTGCTCTGTTGTCTGACGAGTCCACATTTCAAATTATATTTGGAAAATATGGACGTGGTGTCCTCCGGAACAAAGAGGAAAATAACCATCTGGATTGTTATAGGCGCAACGTTCAAAAGCCAGCATCTGTGATGGTATGGGGGTGTATTAGTGGCCAAGGTATGGGTAACTTACACATCTGTGAAGGCACCGTATATGCTGAATGGGCCATACAGGTTTTGGAGCAACATATGTTGTCATCCAAGCAACGTTATCATGGACGCCCCTGTTTATTTCAGCAAAACAATGCCAAGTCACGTGTTACAACAGCGTGGCTTCGTAGTAAAAGAGTGCAGGTACTTTCCTGGCCCGCCTGCAGTCCAGACCTGTCTCCCATCGAAAATGTGTGGCGCATTATGAAGCGTAAAATACGAAAGCGGAGACCCCGGACTGTTGAACGACTGAAGCTCTACATAAAACAAGAATGGGAAAGAATTCCACTTTCAGAGCTTTAGCCAATTAGTTTCCTCAGTTCCCAAACATTTATTGAGTGTTGTTAAAAGAAAATATGATGTAACACAGGGGTGAACATATCCTTTCCCAACTACTTTGGCACCTGTTGCAGCAATTCTAAGTTAATTATTATTTGCAAAACAAAAATAAAGTTTATGAGTTTCAACATCAAATATCTTGTATTTGTAGTGCATTCAACTGAATATGGGTTGAAAAGGATTTACAAATCATTGTATTCCGTTTATATTTACATCTAACACAATTTCCCAACTCATATGGAAACAGGGTTTGTAAGAACAACATGTCTTAATGAGCTATTGCAAGGAATTTAGGGATTTCACCATCTTCGGTCCGTAATATCATCAAAAGGTTCAGAGAATACGGATAAATCACTGCCCCTAAGCAGCATGCCTGTGACCTTCGATTTTTCAGGCGGTACTGCATCAAAAAGTGACATCAGTGTGTAAAGGATATCACCACATGGGCCCAGGAACACTTCAGACAAGCAATGTCAGTAACTAGAGCTTGTTGCTACATCTGTAAGTGCAAGTTAAAAGACTACTATGCAAAGCGAAAACCATTTATCAACAACACCCAGAAACGCAGCAGGCTTCGCTAAGATGGACTGATACTAAGTGTAAAAGCATTCTGTGGTCTGACGAGTCCACCTTTCAAAAATTGTTTTTGGAAACTGTTTACGTTGAGTCCTCTGGAACACAGATAGGAAAAACCATCCGGATGGTTAGAGGCGCAAAGTTGAAAAGCCAGCATCTGTGATGGTCTGAGGGTGTATTAGTGCCCAAGGCATGGGTAACACATCTGTGAATGCACCATTAATGCTGAAAGGTACATACAGGTTTTGGAGCAACATACGTTGCCATCCAAGCAACGTTATCATGGACGCCCCTGCTTATTTCAGCAAGACAATGCCAAGCCATGTAATACAACAAGAACATTTAATAAAATGTATGACAATAATGTTTGAATAATTTAATTGAAAATTACAAGAAAAATATTTTCTTTTTAAGAGAACAAAGTTGTGACTTTCCCACTAAAGTTAATAATAATTTGCATCACAAGTCCTTCACGCTAACAGACAACAGCAATTTATATTTTTCTGTGTTTACTCTTTTGAGACTGATTTTATCCAAAAATAGAGACTGAGGGCAGCATGGAAACAGCGCACAGCAGCAAATACGGGACTGCAGCATATAAGACTGCAGCAAAAGTTTGCATTCATTTGGGGGTTTCTTTGTCATTAAGTCCCGTTTCTCCTCAAAACCTTTTTCTTCAGCCTAACCCGGGGGTCAGCAACCCGAGGCTCTAGAGCCACTCTATAGCGCCGCTCTTCAGTGCCGCTCTAGTGGCTCCCTGGACCTTTTTCAGAGATGTGTGAAAAGGGAAAAAGATGAAGAAAAAAATATACTTTTTGTTTTAATATATTTTCTGTAGGAAAACAACAAACATGACACAAACCTTCCTAATTGTTAGAAATCCCACTTTTCATATTAAACATGTTTCACTGATGAGAGTATTTGGCGAGCGCCATTTTGCCCTACTAATTTCAGCAATCCCTGAACTCATACTAGTTAGTTTAAATGTACAACTTTCTCCGATGCTGCCACAGAAAGACGTGTTTTATGCCACTCCTTCTTTGTCTCGTTTTGTCCACCAAATGTTGTATGCTGTGTGTGAATGCACAAAAGTGAGCTTTGTTGATGTTATTGATTTGCTGGAGAGCTTATCAGGCATATTTGGTCAATCCGTGACTGCAAGCAAATCGAAGCTAACATGCTATTTAGGCTAAGTTTGTGTACATATTGCATCATTATGTCTCGTTTGAAGGTATATTTTTGCTCAATTAATTTCCTTCACTTACGTCCTCTGTGTATTTAATTTATTTTTGCATGCATCATGTAACATTATCTGTATGTAATATTGGCTGCATTTCTGATAGTTGTTTGTGTGGCATGTTGTTCCAGACCACAGCAAACCCAGCTAGCAAAGATTGTAATAGATCCATTAGAAAAAGACAGCCTGCCGTTTCCTTTAACTTGGACAAACACATATATACCCTTGGCCATTCTAAGACAGTATAGTAGGCTAATATAGCTAATATAGACAATAACATGTTTTGCCTTCATTATAGCACTTTTATAAGACTTTTAAATTCATTTTGATTGTAGGCTAATATAGCAGACACTTACATCAGGTGTTGCCTTCATTATAACAATTATATAAGACTTTTAAAGTCATTTTGATAGTAGGCTAATATAGCTAATATAGACGGTTACAACATGTGTTGCCTTCAGTATAACACTTACAGCAGTGGTTCTCAAATGGGGGTATGCGTACCACTGGGGGTACTTGAAGGTATGCCAGGGGGTACGTGAGATGTTTTGAAAATATTCTAAAAATAGCAACAATTCAAAAATCCTTTATAAATATATTTATTGAATAATACTTCAACAAAATATGAATGTAAGTTCATAAACTGTGAAAATAAATGCAACAATGCAGTATTCAGTGTTGACAGCTAGATTTTTTTTGTGGACCTGTTCCATAAATATTGATGTTAAAGATTTCTTTTTTTGTGAAGAAATGTTTAGAATTAAGTTCATGAATCCAGATGGATCTCTATTACAATCCCCAAAGAGGGCACTTTAACTTGGTGATTACTTCTATCTGTCAATGGCGTTTTAAAATTGTGTTTTTATCACCTTCGTCTTTTAGTAAAGGTTAAACCGTTTTTATCTTTTAACCTTTTTGAACAAGTCTTGCATGCTTTTATTTCAAGTCACCTGGACTACTGCAATGTACTTTATGCTGGCATTAGCCAAAATGCTCTCTCCCGGTTGCAGTTAGTCCAGAACACGGCAGCACGACTTTTAACAGGGGCCAGGAAACGCCAGCATATAACCCCAATTCTTCAGAGTTTGCACTGGCTCCCTGTTCATTTTAGAATTGATTTTAAAACATTGCTGTTTGTTTTTTAAATCTTTACATGGACTGGCACCTCAGTATATCTCGGACCTCATCCAAATTTACATTCCTGCGCGCGCTCTGAGGCCCGAGAGCCAGTTCCAGCTCGTGATGCCCAAGACCAGACTTAAGACCAGGGGAGACAGGGCCTTCTCTGTGGTCGGCCCTAAGCTCTGGAACACTCTGCCCCTCCATGTTCAAACTGCTTCCACAGCGGAGTGTTTTAAGTCTCGTCTTAAGACCCACTTTTATTCTTTGGCTTTTAACACTACGTGAGTTGTTTGGTCCTCTGTCCTCTGTTGTCCTCTGTGTTTTTTACACACTTTCATTTCTATTTTACTGTTTTAATTGATTTTACCCTTTAAAATGTATTTTAATCATATTTGTTTTTATATTGTTTTTTTTTATATTGATTTTATATGTATTTATTTTTTGTTTTTATTCAGTCATTGGTGGAGCATAATATTGTTTTTTTTAATATTGTTTTTAACATGGCTGTGCAGCGCTTTGGAAACGTTATTGTTGTTTAAATGTGCTATATAAATAAAGTGGATTGGATGTGTTGAAATCTTTATTTATAACTGAATCACTTGTTTATTTTTCAACAAGTTTTTAGTTATTTTTATATCTTTTTTTTCCCAATAGTTCAAGAAAGACCACTACAAATGAGCAATATTTTGCACTGTTATACAATTTAATAAATCAGAAACTGATGACATAGTGCTGTATTTTACTTATTTATCTCTTTTTTTCAACCAAAAATGCTTTGCTCTGACTAGGGGGTACTTGAATTAAAAAAAAATTCACAGGGGGTACATCACTGACAAAAGGTTGAGAACCACTGACTAACAGTATATAAGGCTTTTAATTTTTTCAGCTCTTGAAAGATTTTTATTTTTATTGTTGGTCCAGTATGGCTCTTTCAACATTTTGGGTTGCCGACCCCTGGCCTAACCTCATCGTCAAGGTCACGTTTTTCTCAGTAACAATTCCGACTCACTGTTGTGTAAAGTATTCATTTTTATAAGTCACTACTTTCCGGTGTTAGTACCCTAAAACTGCTCGTATTCAGGCATGCAGTAATCATGAAAGCATCAGATTTTGTTGGTGCCTGAAGGACCAGAGCCTCAAGAGTCAGAATCACTTCCTCCAGACTGGACAATGAGCTATCAGGGCAGGACCGACATGCTTTGATCTAAAAAAAAAAAAAAAAAACTGAACTTTTTTTTTAGCACTTCAAAGACGAGGTCAACTTCCCATGCAGAGTTTTTGTTGACTTAATTTCCATTGCCGGTTTCAGACTCCTTTGTGCACACGGTCTAAAGTTAGAACACGTCCCAAGTGACTTACTCATAGTACTCTGCCGCCGGTGTGATCTTGTACTTGGCGTACGAGGTTCCGTTGCCCAGGACCGATCCGTTGATGGCCTTGGGGTCGGTGCAGTTGGGGCTGTTCCAGCTGTTGTCGCATCTGAGCCAAGGCAGCTCTCTGGTCATGGAGGAGAACAGGTAGTAGAGCGACCAGGCAATGATGACGTTGTAGTAGAAGCCCACGTAAAGGGCGATGACGATCACCGTGTAGCCCACACCTGAAGAGCATGGCCATAAGTTAGCGTTTCTGAAGGTTGTTATGAATAAGCAGCATCAAATTAGTCCAGAGGTGTCTAACTCAAGTCCCCTGGGCCAGATTTGGCCCTGGACATCATTTTATCTGGCACGCAAACACCTGAAAATATGTGTCACTACTTACAAATGTAATGTTATGAAGACATTTTACGAGAATAAATATATAATTTCCGAAAAAAATACCATTTTTATATAACATAAAAAAGTTATTTTGTATTAAAAAAAATAACAATTGCGAAGTTAACAGTGTTAGGGAGAAATTTTACAAATATAAAGATGCAGATGAATGATGGTTATTACATACTGTAGGTATGTTTTAAAATGGTGAGCAGAAACATTACTTGTTATTTTATGGCTTTCTTATAACATTAAGACAGGCCTGGGCAATTATTTTGACTCCAGGGCCACATTTAGAGAAAAAAAATGTGTCTGGGGGACGGTGTATCTATTTTTAGGAACACTAATACAAAACCTCACAATAATGTCTGATTGAATGCTAAAAACGTTATGACAGATCGCCTTAAAAAACTTAATGGAATGTTACATTTTTCTATGAATGATAAAAAGCTGAATATTGACAACATATGAATGTCACACCCCCTTTCGATCGACATATTTTATAATCAAGTAAACCGCAACAAAAAATGCAAACAAACAGTGAAATATGAACGCGAATGGTAAAAAATAAACCCACCTACAATCGGATATACGGTATTTCCTTGAATTGCCGCCAGGGCGCTAATTAATTTAAAACCTCTTCTCACTCCTGCGCTTACCAAAGGCATGCGGTAAAAGTAAGCATGCGATAATTATTTTAAAACCTCTTCTCACTCCGGCACTTACCAAAGGCATGCAGTAAATATTTAAGTGTGATGTAAGCTTGGACCTTAAATCCTACTGAATAACTCTTAAAGGGGAACATTATCACAATTTCAGAAGGGTTAAAACCAATAAAAATCAGTTCCCAGTGGTTTATTTTAGTTTTTTTATATATTTTTTTTAATTTTACCCATCCCGGAATATCCCTAAAAAAAGCTTTAAAGTGCCTGATTTTCGCTATCTGTGAAGCTATCGTCCATTTTCCTGTGACGTCATCCAGTGATGCCAATACGATATAGCGACATTAGCTCGGATTCAGACTCGGATTTCAGCGGTTTAAGCGATTCAACAGATTACGCATTTATTGAAACGGATGGTTGGAGTATGGAGGCAGATAGCGAAAACGAAATTGAAGCAGAAACTGAAGCTATTGAGCGAATAGCTATTGACGCTATTCGGCCATGTTTGCCTTAGCATCGCTGGTAAAATGTGCAGACCAACGATCGGAAGTTTCGCATCTTGTGACACTGGATCAACTTAAATCCATTGATTGGTAAGTGTTTGTTTGGCCTTAAATGTGGGTGGAGGGAAACGCTGAATGTAAATATAGTTTCAAATGTACATACAGCTAGCTTAAATAGCATGTTAGCATCGATTAGCTGGCAGTCATGCCGCGACCAAATATGTCTGATTAGCACATAAGTCAATAAAATCAACAAAACTCACCTTTGTGATTTAGTTGACTTTATCGTTGGAAATGCATCTTCATGTTATCCATACTGTGCCATGTCTGCCTTAGCATCGCCGGTAAAATGTGCAGACACTCCGACACATTCGATGGGGGTCTGGCGGCAGATTTCTTTGACTTTATCGTTGGAAATGCATCTGCTTTGAGTGTCGCAGGATATCCACACAATCTTGCCATCTCTGTAGTAGCATAGCTTTCGTCGGTAAAGTGTGCGGAACAAACAACTGACCATTTCGCATGCATTCCCCACACCCTCGTATTTTGAACAAATTTCGTCCAATTTCTTGCCACTTTCGCATCTTTGGGCCAGTGGTGCAACTTGAATCCCTCCCTGTTAGTGTTGTTACACCCTCCGACAACACACCGACGAGGCATGATGTCTCCAAGGTTCCAGAAAATAGTCGAAAAAACGAAAAATAACAGAGCTGAGACGCGGTGTTTGTAATGTGTTTGAGAAAATGGTGGCTTAATTACCTAGATGACGTCACGTTCTGACGTCATCGCTCTGAGAGCGATAAATAGAAAGGCGTTTAATTGGCCAAAATTAACCCATTTAGAGTTCGGAAATCGGTTAAAAAAATATATGGTCTTTATTCTGCAACATCAAGGTATATATTGACACTTACATAGGTCTGGTGATAACGTTCCCCTTTAATCTTCTTCCCTTTATGCGATTTCAAATTACCGGTATTGAAATCAGCCTCCTGCATTTTGAAAATGATGACAGGGGAAGTGTCACTCGTGACGTCACGAGTTTGACCAGGCGGTAATACTAAGCATGCGCTAATTATTTTGCGAAGCGGGTTTGACCCGGCAGTAATTCAAGGCAGGCGCATACTATATGCCCTGCGGCAATTCAAGGAAATACGGTATCTGATATATCACTAAGCTTTAGAACTGTTGTGAAAATCTCCTACCGCGTCTGTGGAAACGCTTCCCACCCACACTGCTCGGTGGCTCGGCTGAGCTGCTGTGACGTAGATGACCATAGTAACTAATTAGATTACCATAGTAACTGGTTTATATTCCAAAAGCGCAGATTCCAACCATTGAAATACTTTCTACAGTTGAAGACTTACGGTCATTAGAAAACATCACTGCACAGCATAATAGCAGCTACAGTTTCCAACTTAAAGATCTCAAAAAAATATTTGGGAATGTCCGGAGGGCCAGATTGAAAAGCTTAACAGGCCGCATGTGGCCCCCGGGCCTTAATTTGCCCAGATCTGCATTAAGACATTTTTCCTGCAAATTTTACTGTTTTTTATTAGTCATCATAAGACATACCCTCCGTTTTTTCCCTAGAAACTAGCGTATTTTCCCCTTTGTTTTCCCGTAAATTATCATTTTATATATGATCAATAACAAAACAAATATCTCCAGTACGTCCCTTATCTTTTAAATACCAATGTTGACAGATATGTCTTCACAATCATCGCCAGCAATTTGTACAGTAAAGATGGCTGTTTTCTGCCTTATATTACGCTACACTGAAATGTTGTGCCACTGTTTGTAGCTCACATTCTGATAAATGATAAATGGTCTGTCGAAAAGCATCAATAACTGCCTAAAGATGTCGCAACCTAATCAGCCAAAAAGCCCTGGGCGACCCCCTTCTTGTCCGACATACACCATCTTTGAAGTGTGCTTTGATGATATTAAGCCCGCCCCCTATCGTTCCTGCACATGCCCACTGTGACGTTTTGTCGGTCGACATGAAGGTGAGCACGGCGGAGCGGTTGCCACGGCTACTTCAATAACAGAAACAATCGTCGGACCATTCCGCAGTCTGCCGTTAAGCTGAGAAAACACATGGCTGAAAACTGCAAAGCAAACGGTAGTCTTACTTAGCCCATGACTCATATCACTAAATTTGACTTATAGACGTAACGTTATTTTTACACAGTGACCTGTCTCGGCGTATTTAACAAAACTAGAGTATGAAAGAAACTGGGATTTATGTTGCAAAGACTGTAAAAATCAAAAGCCTGACCACACATGTTTTTTCTCAATGAATGAATTTATATGGTTTCAACTTATTCGTATTTTGTGTATAATTTTTTTTAAATATTTATCTTTTCTTTCACCTTTCATTTAACTGATTGACTTTATTGAAAATGCCACAAACCATATATGTACCCCTTTCCTGCTTTGGTATTTGCAAAACCAACACACACTTTCCATGACCTAGCAAGAGGCTAAGGCAACAAATATTGTTTTGATTGCAAGATTTAGGTAAAACTAACACTTTTCCACAACATTTTACTATAATCTAGAGCAGTGTTTTTCAACCTTTTCTGAGCCAAGGCACATTTTTTTCATTGAAAAAATCCCGAGGCACACCACCAGTAGAAAATATAAAAAAGTTAAACTCAGCAGCCGATATCGACAATAAAAAGTAGTTCTCACAATTGATGGATATTAATTCAAATCATAAATAACCATGCAACACTTTAGCTCTTGTCTCAAAGTAAGTGTGCTCTCACGACCTGTCACATCACACTGTAATTTATTTGAAAGTTTTTGGTGTTTTCTTGTGTGTAGTGTTTTAGTTCTTGTCCTGTGCTCCTATTTTTGGTGGCTTTTCCTGTTTTGTTGGTATTTTCCTGTAGCAGTTCAATGTCTTCTTTGAGCGCTATTCCCCACACCTGATTTGTTTTCGCAATCAAGACTATGATGTTGCGATCCGCTACTTGGACCACCACATATGTTTTATACTTCCAGTTGTTGTATCACTGTTCTACACTCTTACTTCCTGTTTAGTCAGTCACCATGGTTCCTCATTAAGCCCACCTGCTAATCACGGTTTCTGCACACCTGTCACTTTTTGATTACTCACCTATTTAAGCCCGTCCCTTTTCGTTATTCTTTCTGGGACTCTAATTTGCCTTCGAGCAACATTCACGACTGTCTACTACCCGTATGTATTTTCTCGCTAGCTCTTACGCTAAGCCACTCGATATTCCAGCTTTCATGCTCAATGTTTTTTGTTTACTCTTTTGTGTGCTTCGTGCCAAGTATAGTTTTTGTATTTTCTATTCCTAGCTTTCATGCTAGCGCCCTTGGTTTATTTTTGTATGTTAGCTCCAGTGTTTTTGTTCATAGTCTGTTTTTGTTAAGTTTAATCAATCATTTAAACTTACCGTTGCTGTGTTCATGCCGACGCATCCACGAAGGGACCAATTTGGCATCACTATGCCAACCAGTCGTATCATATGCAAGTTGTTACTATCCTTCTTTGTGGGGACATTGTTGATTGTCATGTCATGTACGGATGCACTTTGTGGACACCGTCTGCTCCACACGCTGTAAGCCTTTGCTGTCGTCCAGCATTCTGTTTTTGCTTACTTTGCAGGTAGTTTAGTTTTAGTTTCATTTTGCATAGCCATCCCGAAGCTTCAATGGCTTTTCTTAGCGGCATTCGCCCTTATGTTTATTTTTGGTTCAAGCGTTATATATTGTGCCTTCACACTGTCTCCCGCTGTCGTCTGCATATTGTGATCATGACAAACCATGTTGACATCTACAAAGCAATTATTTACCTGCTGCCACTGACTGATATTTAAGATATTATACACATGGTTACGCTGGCGAGCTCTTGACAGTGCAGACACTCAACAACGACACATTTGCGGATTGTAATTACTGGTTTGCAAAAAATAGTTTTAACCCATTTAGGTGAAATAACATAATCTTCCACGGCATACCAGACTGTATCTCACGGTTGAAAAACACTGTTCTGGAGCGACCATATGTTCGTTGCTATTGAAAAGGTGAAGTCCTTTTGACGATTCTTTATACGTTCTCTTTGAACCAGGAAGTAGACGGCTAACTTAAAAACAGACGAATGAACAAAGCAAACCTTTGTTGCAAAAGCATTTACTCTACTTGCCATTTGACTCATGTCTGCAAATTTAATAATGGGACTGTCCTGTAATATTATGTAATACTCCGAAAACTTGTAAGAAGCCTGCTAACTAACAAACGGAAAACCTTACTGAAACACAGGACTATGTTTTAAAAAAAAAACATTTTTAGAGACACTCTATTCGGTCCCATTAAAGCTACTGTGTTATCAGGACTATAAGCCTAATTGACTAACAAACGGAAAACCTCACTAAAATACAGGTCTATGTTTTGAAAAAAATTTTTTTAGAGACACTCAATTATGTTCCGTTAAAGCTTCTGTGTTATCATGACAACAAATCGCTACTTTTTTCCAACTTTGAACCCTGCGGTTTTTAAAATGGTTTGGTCGGCTAATTTATGGATTTTTCTTCACTATAGCCATAATGTTTGGTATTCAACAAATAGTTGTAATTTTAACCCGGCAGAACACTGACAGGTGTGTTATCGTTTGAGCTCATCTTTTGGACGAGTTTGCTGGCAGCAGGTTCTGCGGCTTGAAAATGCACTTCCTGTTTTGTTCCTTGAACCGGAAGTGAAACCGTCCATAGCGGTTTTGCTCGAAAGGACTCTTTATTAATTATTCAAAGCAACATCTTTAAGTTTTAAAATGTAGCCAAAACAATTCTTACTTACTAAAAACTCCCATGATTGATGTCCGTAAGAGTGTTGTCATGCACATTTGTATGTGCTATTGTAATGTAATCAAGCTCGTGGCGAGTATGCTAACACGTTTACAAATGTCCGTGTTAGTATTATTAACTTAACTTTCCGTTCTTTGTAAATTCACCAAGCCGTAACCATTGAGTTATGGAGTCTGTTTAGCTGATTGGAGGGCTAGCTTCTGTTGTTAGTTTGATTCATGACAATGACTTATGTTTTGTTTGATAAGCCGTTTTACTGCTGTGTTACAGACACAGTTCAGAAAAAATTAAGGTAT
This sequence comes from Nerophis ophidion, assembly GCF_033978795.1. Taxonomy (NCBI): domain Eukaryota; kingdom Metazoa; phylum Chordata; class Actinopteri; order Syngnathiformes; family Syngnathidae; genus Nerophis; species Nerophis ophidion. Next base: position 11,702,401 of record NC_084612.1, on the reverse strand, counting down.
GTAAATAAAATCTTTCGCACTTGTAAATATCTGCGCCTTTTAGTCCAATGCGGCTAATATACGTAAAAATATGTATTTCTTCCAAAATTTGGTGGATGTGGCTTAATTACCGGTGCGCTCTATAGCCCGGAAAATACGGTATTATTTTCTTACAAGTTGATTTTTGTAATACAGAAGAAACATTATGTGTGACATTTAATTATAGAGATTTTTTAAAGTATTGTTGTCATCTTCCATCGACAGAAAAACAGGAACTCAGTATTCTTCTCACTTGTCTTGAAAAAATATATCTTCATTCTTGTCATTTCAAACGTTTAAAATGGTACGGTCTTGTTATCGAATTTTTATTATCTGTAAAACAGGAAGTGACCTACTGATGTAACAGTCTTTTGAAATGTAAGTCATTGGGTTTTAAAAGTGGACTCCATGGATTCCTGAGAGTGTAAACTTTCAAAAAGTTCAAATATAAAACAGGACAATTTGTAGTTAGTGTGTTTACCTTTAAAGACGGGGCATATCTTCCACACCGTGGCCGCCCCTTCCCTGTTATACTGGCCCAGAGCCAGTTCCATGTAGAACAATGGCATCCCCGCGATGACCAAGAAAAGAATGTAAGGGATCAAAAAGGCTCCTGGAAAAAGAGAAATAATTGCATCAGAAAAAAAAAAGACAATCATGTCCGCATAATACCCTGTGGAGGTGTGACATGATGAGGAAAATGTCACGAGCTCAATAGGATTAAGACAATTACGGAACAAGATCATTCATAATCATTAGAAGCTACAAGTGGATGATTAAATGAGCGCCCGAGGCTTCATATGTGTGTATGTTGACGGGTGAGGAGGGTGAGGAGGGGGGTCCGTCTTGACATTCTAGGAACACGTTCATGCATGCAACACAGGCCTGGCAGCTATTTTTAATGCAGCACAAGAAGGAAATGAGCTTTTGGAATTGGATTGTCCCTCACGTTGCAAACGACACATTATGTACAGTAATTAATGGGCTTTTGCCCCGGGCTAATATGATTGACAGGCCCTATGGGGGGGCCCACAAACCATACATGACAGGTTTTTTTAAGTCCTCTTTACATGTGTCCGTCAGTCCATCCATCCATCTATGTCGGTCCAATTTCATTCCATGTTCATCCAATCAATCTCAATCAATGAATTTTTATTTTTACAGCCCTAAATCACAAGTGTCTCAAAGGGCTGCACAAGCCACAACGACATCCTCGGTTCAGATGCCACTCTCCCAATCTCTGCCCATTGGTCCATCATCATTTTTATTCATAGCTGTATGTAGAAGTGTCTGGTTGTATCCGCTGCTTTAATGTCTTTAAAGGCCTACTGAAATGAGATTTTCTTATTTAAACTGGGATAGCAGGTCCATTCTATGTGTCATACTTGATCATTTCGCGATATTGCCCTATTTTTGCTGAAAGGATTTAGTAGAGAACATCCACCATAAAGTTCTCAACTGTCGGTGTTAAGAGAAAAGCCCTGCCTCTACCAGAAGTCGCAGACGATGACGTCACATGTTGATGGCTCCTCATATATTCACATTGATTTTAATGGGAGCCTCCAACAAAAAGTGCTATTCGGACCGAGAAAACGACAATTTCCCCATTAATTTGAGCGAGGATGAAAGATTCGTGTTTGAGGATATTGATAGCGACGGACTAGAAAAAAAAAAAAAATAACGCGATTGCATTGGGACGGATTACGATGTTTTTAAACACATTTACTAGGATAATTCTGGGAAATCCCTTATCTTTCTATTGTGTTGCTAGTGTTTTAGTGAGTTTACTATTACCTGATAGTCGGAGGTGTACGTCCACGGGTGTGTTGACGCGCAATGTCTCAGGGAAGTCGACGGCAGCTTCATGGACGGCCCAAGCTCAGCTGATCTCCGGTAAGAACCGACTTTTTAACCACAATTTTCTCACCGATACCTGCTGGTTGACATTTGGTCTGGATCCATGTTCGCTTGACCGCGCTGTGATCCATAGGAAAGTTTCACCTCCGGGAATTTTAAACAAGGAATCACCGTGTGTTTGTGTGGCTAAAGGCTAAAGCTTCCCAACTCCATCTTTGTACTGTGACTTCTCCAATATTAATTGAACAAATTGCAAAAGATTCAGCAACACAGATGTCCAAAATACTGTGTAATTATGCCGTTAAAGCAGACGACTTTTAGCTGTGTGTGTGTGTAGCGCTCATACTTCCTAAAAACGCGTGACGTCTTGCGTACACGTCATTATTACACGACGTTTTGAGGACGAAACTCCCGGGAAATTTAAAATTGTAATTTAGTAAACTAAAAAAGCCGTATTGGCATGTGTTGCAACGTTAATATTTCATCATTTATGTATAAACTATCAGACTGCGTGGTGGGTAGTAGTGGGTTTCAGTAGGCCTTTAATGTCCTTTGTGTTCTTTGATTTTTGATGTTCCCCTCTTACACACATGTAAGAGGGATGTGTACTATGGCTATGAGTTGTTGTTATTTTTTTCCCTTTGCCTCAGTTTGGACCCCTCTCCAGGGCCCAGGCTTAGACCGTTTTTTTTAAATTTTATTTTATCTTATTATAATCTTCTATTCCCCCTCCCTTGTTTACCTGTATCTCTCCTTTTTTGTAAGGGGCGCTGGAAGCCGGCAGACCCGTCAGCGATCCTGTTCTGTCTCCCTGTAATGTTTTGTCTGATCTTAAATGTGATTGTGCTGAAAATTTAAATTTTCCTGAAGGAACTCTCCTGAAGGAATAAATAAAGTACTATCTAATCTAATCTAATCTAATCAATCCTGCCTTTTATTGCCCATCTTCCATCTGTCCATTCAGCAAGCTATGACTTAGGGATGTAACGATAAACGGTAAAAACGACAGCCGGCGTAAACCCTCCAGACGGTTAGATTTACCATTTTAAATCGAAATCTTCGGAAAAACGTGATTAGTAATTGCACTTTGATAAACTCACAGACTGACGGTCACCAGCTCGCTCGCTTAAAAGCCAACACAAAAACAAGAGAGGCTAACATTCCCCATTAGGGAACAACATACATTCATCTTAACGTATATAAACACACTGGTGTCTGAGCAAATAACATTCAGTTGTTCACATTGAACCTACAAGAGCTGTTTACGGTTTGTTTAAGGACTGCTGAATAGAGTAGGACACGGCAACGCCTGCCAGAAGTAATAAATAATAAGATTAGATTGTATTTGTTACATATTTTTCATTTAAATACATCGTGAAGTGCTACAGTACAAGCCGGTATTTAAAAACAACAAATGATTTGCCATTAAAACTGATGAACTACTGAGACTAAAACACTATCAGAGAAGCTTAAGCAAAACCCAACCTACTCAGTGGCCTAGTGGTTAGAGTCCGCCCTGAGATCGGTAGGTTGTGAGTTCAAACCCTGGCCGAGTCATAGCAAAGACTATAAAAATGGGACCCATTACCTCCCTGCTTGACACTCAGCATCAAGGGTTGGAATTGGCGAAAACATCACCAAAAATGATTCCCGGGCGCGGCCACCGCTGCTGCTCACTGCTCCCCTCACTTCCCAGGGGGTGATCAAGGGTGGCGGTTCAAATGAAGAGAATAAATTCGCCACACCTAGTGTGTGTGTGACAATAATTAATACTTTAACTAAACATCCGAGATAGTGGGTATTCTATGAGTGTGTCTATATATTTCAGTTACTTAAAAAAAGATAACTTGGTTAAAAGATTTCAGTGTGTGTACAAGTACTTTTTGAGCACATTTTAGTCACAACAACACTGGTATGAAATGTCATATTGTTACATCCTTTCAGTGAGTGTCTATATGTCCGATCTGTCCGACATTCTATCAATGGCTGTCCACCTGTGACAGGCTGCTTGCTCATCTACTGAGTGTCCATCCACTCGTCTTTACATCGATCCACCTCTGTCCATGTATCTATGAACATGTGTCTCTCCCTGTCCGTCCTTCTACAGTATCTGTCCATCTGACAATTTACCTTCAGTATGTCCTTTGGCAACACTAAATTGGCCCTACTGTGTGAATGTGAGTGTGAATGTTGTCTGTCTATCTGTGTTTGCCCTGTGATAAGGTGGTGACTTGTCCAGGGTGTACACCGCCTTCCACCCGAATGCAGCTGAGATAGGCTCCAGTACCCCCGGCGACCCCGAAAGGGACAAGCGGTAGAAAATGGATAGATGGATGGATGTCCTTCCCATTGATTTGTCTGTCAATTCAATTGTCCATCACTCCTTAAATATTGCTCCATCTGTTCAGCATCATTCTTTTACAACGGTTCTCTAACTTTTTTCCACCAAGTACCAACTCAGAAAAACACCGGGCTCTCCAAGTACCACTGTAATGACCAACAATAAAATACAGTAGCGTAGTACGCCAAACTATTCATACAAAACAAGTCAGAGGTTTTGTTTATCAAGTATATTTAACATTTTGGCCTCTGCAATTCACACCGTTGGAACAGTAACACTGTGTTCGAATATAGGAAAATAAAACACTCTACTTCATCAAGTGATTCTTTGACACACCACTAGATGGAGCCCGCGTATTACTAGTGGTAGACTAACAGTACAGTATTGAGAATCACTGTTCTAGTAGTGTCCTTTCACCTGTCCTACCTTTTTATAGAATAGAATATAATAGATCTTTATTGTCATTGCACAAGTACAACAAGATTGATTTTTTGGAACAAGTCCCGCTAAGAGCAGACACACGTCACAGGGAGACAAGACGGGACCGCCAACGGATCAGCCATTTTTACGGCGCTCCCTAAAAAGGTGAGAAAAGGGTAACATTGGGGGAGAGGAGGGGGAGTAAAAAAATATCAATCCAAGGCTAGACCCTCAGGAGGGGTCCAGACTTAAGTCCAAGGAAAAAAACCTCACATAGCATGGCACACATATTAGACATAGTACGTACATCACACCACTTGCAACAGAGGGAGGGGGTGGGTTTGAGGAGACCCGCTGACGCTGTATTGTGCTGCTCAGCCATCCACAGCCCCAGAGGAATTAAGCAGTGGTGAAGGCGTTGATTTCAAGGGTAGGGGTCATGTGTGTGCATATATACCCAAATAACTTTGGGAGAGATGATGAATGTTTTTGTATGCCTGAGGCCGATAAAGTTCAGCTACAGGTGTTGTTGACAAAAAGGAAGGTCAAAAGCGTCCATCTTTGAGGAGGCCTCGGGAGATTATCTTCAGAACAGCCCGTTCCCATGCCAAGGCCATTTAAAGGAGTCCAAATCGTAGATGAAGAAGTTGTTTTATCTGTTTGTCAGTCAATCTGTTTCCATCAGTCCGCCTATATCCATCCAATCACCAATTTATCAGACTCACTTTGTCTGTGTCAATTGTTTTACAGTATGTATCCATTTCTGTTTAATGTTTGCAAATCCATCCATCGTTCTATCCCTTTGTTAGTCCATCCATCATCCATATGTCCACCATATCTGTCTGTTTGTCCATCATTCTATCGAGCCGTGTGTCCGTCCATCCATGTCTGTATCCTACCAACTGTTTTTGGTTGGTCTGACATATAGGGCTGTCATTCCCTCTACCTGTGTCCGTCCAATCCATTCTTATATGTCCGTCATTCTGTTCAACAATCTATCAGTTTGTCCTTCCTTCCATCTAAGCCTGTCTTTCTATCTTACCAGCTATATCTATTCATCCATCAGACTGTTCTGTCCGTCGTTCGGTCCAATCATCCATCAATATGTTTCTGTGCATCCATCCATCAATCAATCTCTGTATCCATCTGTCCATCTGTCTTCTGTCCATCCGTCCATATAACTCCCCTGTCCATCTACCCATCTATTTGTATTGATCTAAGTTGACATAAAAGAAATTATTCAGCCTCGCTCTTTCTACGAAATAAAAACACAAAAAAACTCCAACGTTCCCTTTAATGTTGGGAGAGCCATTTCAACGTTCATTTTATAGCCAATTGTTTTTACTACAGAGAAAGTTTATTGTAAGAAAACAACGGCGTTGTAAACCCATCACTCTCTTATGCTGAGAAAGCACGGACGTGGAAAAAAAACACTCATTGAGAGCCCGGATGCCAACAAAAACACAGGGAGGCACATGTCACTGTTTATGTGGAGGTAGCTTAAAACATGGAGGCTGCTTTATTCTACTCTTAATAATGTCAATAATAACGGGTCAAAGACCAATCAAGCTTCTGAAGAGGCATTTTTTTTCAATAAATCGATGCAAAGCTAGGTTGATTGGCAACACTAAATCGGCCCTAGTGTGTGAATGTGAGCGTGAACGTTGTCTGTCTGTGTTGGCCCTGTGATGAGGTGGCGACTTGTCCAGAGTGTACCCCGCCTTCCGCCCGATTGTAACTGTAATAGGCACCAGCGCCCCCCGCAACCCAAAAGGAATAAGCGGTAAAAAAATGGATGGATGGATGGATGCAGAGCATTTTTTTGACTTTGAAACAATGTACTTAAACAAATGTCAATACTAAATTGTTGCAATCTAAAGAAACTTAATTTCCTTGTATTTCTTAGTAAGCTACATGAGTCTTTGGTCGCACTTTCTGACACATTGTTATTTTACGTTTGTGTTTTGCATGGACAGTAATCTAACCATTAACAAAATAAAAGCTTTGTATATGCTTAATATGTATTCACTTAAAACAATTATTAAGAGTTTTAAAGGAATTTTATTTGGTTGCACTAACTAAATAGCCATAAATAGTAAACTGATTAAACGCAAGCTACACTACGCATTGTCTTCCACCTGCAGGGGTTTTTAACCTTTTTGACATCAGGGCCCAACTTTTCCACTACAGAGGGGCCCACTCAAATATTAACACTGAATTAGTCATCTCTAATCATATTCAAAAAGTATATCGAACTTGCAGTTTAACAGTATAAACTTTGTCAAATGATATGAAAGCATGTGTTAATCCCAAAGATGATCATCAAGACTTCAGGTGTTAGGCTGATTACAAAAATAAAGACTATACGCAACAAAAGAAGTGAATTAATTTGTACCATGAATTGATTTAAACTTAAACAAGTTGAAAAACTTATTGGGGTGTTACCATTAAGTGGTCAATTGTACGGCATATGTACTGTACTGTGCAATCTAGTAATAAAAGTTTCAATCAATCAGTCACAAAAAATGATGAAAAATACATTTATGTACAATTACACAGCGCTCAAATGAATAAATCCTAACTAAAATGTTTCTTAAATAAACTGTAAATAAAATGTAGATGTAAATGAAAGTACAGCTTTACCACGTTAGTCATAATTTTTGCGTTTAAAAAAATTTCTCTATGACTTTGGCCCCAGACTTCTTCTGTTTGTTTGATATCGTCAATACTGCCATAAGTGGTGGAAAAGTCTATTACAATCGAGTACAACTGGCTAAGAAACAAATATTTTATGGCAGGCCTCGAGGGGGCACTATAGTTGAGAAACACTGTTCTACCCTAAAGTACAACTAGAAGTGTTTCTATGTAACCCCATCCATCCATTTTCTACTGCTTATTCCCTTTTGGGGTCGCGGGGGGCGCTGGCGCCTATCTCAGCTACAATTGGGCGGAAGGCGGGGTTCACCCTGGACAAGTCGCCAACTCATCGCAGGGCCAACACAGATAGACAGACAACATTCACACTCACATTCACACACTAGGGCCAATTTAGTGTTGCCAATCAACCGATAGCACTTTTTTATATTGTTGAAATGACAGGACAGTATCAAATTGACTGTAACGGACCAGTATACTCCTTTATTTATGTTTTTTAACTTTATATATTTTCTCAGACTATTGTCATTTTGACTTGGGAAGATCAGGAAGATATTTTAAGTGTATAACACCATGCTGAAGAACAACTTAAAGGCCTACTGAAGTGAGATTTTCTTATTAAAACGGGGATAGCAGGTCCATTCTATATGTCATACGTGATCATTTCGCGATATTGCCATATTTTTGCTGAAAGGATTTAGTAGAGAACATCCACAATAAAGTTCGCAACTTTCGGTCGCTAACAGAAAAGCCCTGCGTTTACCGGAAGTCGCAGACAATGATGTCACATGTTGATGGCTCCACACATATTCACATTGTTTATAGTTGGAGGCTCCAACAAAAAGTGCTATTTGGACCGAGAAAACGACAGTTTCCCCATTAATTTGATCGAGGATGAAAGATTCGTATTTGAGGATATTGATAGCGATGGACTAGAAAAAAAGAACAAAAAAACTAATTGGGACAGATTCAGATGTTTTTAGACACATTTACTAGGATAATTCTGGGGAATCCCTTATCTTTCTATTGTGTTGCTAGTGTTTTAGTGAGTTTAACAGTACCTGATAGTCGGAGGTGTGTGTCCACGGGTGTGTTGACGCCAATGTCTCAGGGAAGTCGACGGCAGCTTTATGGACGGGGCAAACTCAGCTGATCCCCGACAATAAGCGACTTTTTACCACAATTTTCTCACCGAAACCTGCTGGTCGGGATCCATGTTCGCTGTGATCCATAGGAAAGTTTCACCTCCGGGAACTTTAAACAAGGAATCACCGTGTGTTTGTGTGGCTAATGGCTAAAGCTTCCCAACTCCATCTTTCTACTTTGACTTCTCTAATATTAATTGAACAAATGGCAAAAGATTCAGCAACACAGATGTCCAAAATACTGTGTAATTATGCCGTTAAAGCAGACGACTTTTAGCTGTGTGTGTACGCAGCGCTCATATTTCCTAACAGCCCGTGACGTCACCCGTACACGTCATCATTATGCGACGTTTTCAAGAAGAAACTCCCGGGAAATTTAAAATTGCAATTTAGTAAACTAAAAAAGCCGTATTTGCATGTGTTGCAATGTTAATATTTCATCATTGATATATAAACTATCAGACTGCGTGGTGGGTAGTAGTGGGTTTCAGTAGGCCTTTAAACTTTTAAACAACATGACTTATTCCATTCAGTAACAATACCAGATTTACACCTGTGCCACCTGACATTTCTAATTATTTTCCACTTCTGTGTTAGCTTTTTGCTAACATGTTTATGCATGTCACTTTTTCTTGAAATATCTTAATCAAAATGGGATTTTCACACGAAGCACCGACCATCCTGTGTATGAGTTCACAGAAACTGATGTTTTCATTCATGTTCAAAATAAAACTGGAAACATTTTGACTCTGCCATGAACGTCAGTAGAGCTATTCTTCTTTTTTTTAGAGGATGTAACATCATGTTTACTGCTATTGTTTCTGAATTTTTTTATAATGCAAGTTCAACATTTTTGCTAAGTTGTGCCACTCTGACATGTGGTGAAAAGAAAAGATTATTCGACAACTGTTGGTTCCTCTTAAAGCTTGCAAACATTAAAAACCTCGCCATCGTACTTTAATTGACATTTTTTCACTTTTAAAGTAGTGAATGTGAAGTGAATTATATTTATATAGCGCTTTTCTCTAGTGACTCAAAGCGCTTTTACATAGTGAAACGCAATATCTAAGTTACATTTAAACCAGTGTGGGCTGCACTGGGAGCAGGTGGGTAAAGTGTCTTGCCCAAGGACACAACGGCAGTGGCTTGGATGGCGGAAGCAGGGATCAAACCTGGAACCATCAAGTTGCTGGCATGGCCACTCTCCCAACCGCGCTATACCGCACGGGTTTTCACTTCACAGGTGTCATAGTTTTGATACCTTCAGTGACAATCTACAACGTAAAGACCTCAAGAAAATGCATTTAAATGAGGTGTGTCCAAACTTTAGGCCTGTACTGTATATACATTATATATATTTTTATATGATAAATAGACGGGTCCTTAGCTTTCAGGAACTGTCTTAGAAAGTACTATTTTCAATACTGTTGTGCATTAATTTATGGCAAACAGGTGCGATATACCTAACAATTTGAGTGTGGAGCTGCCAGATTCAAAGCTGCACATACATTGATGTTGTGTCAATGACTCTATGAATAATAACAATAATACATTGTGCTTATTATTCATAGAGTCATTGACACAACAATAATAATAACAATAATACATTGTGCGGCTTCACGGTGGCAGAGGGGTTAGTGCGTCTGCCTCACAATACGAAGGTCCTGCAGTCCTGGGTTCAAATCCAGGCTCGGGATCTTTCTGTGTGGAGTTTGCATGTTCTCCCCGTGAATGCGTGGGTTCCCTCCGGGTACTCCGGCTTCCTCCCACTTCCAAAGACATGCACCTGGGGATAAGTTGATTGGCAACACTAAATTGGCCCTAGTGTGTGAATGTGAGTGTGAGTGTTGTCTGTCTATCTGTGTTGGCCCTGCGATGAGGTGGCGACTTGTCCAGGGTGTACCCCGCCTTCCGCCCGATTGTAGCTGAGATAGGCGCCAGCGCCCCCCGCGACCCCGAAAGGGAATAAGCGGTAGAAAATGGATGGATGGATACATTGTGCACTGACTTTGTTTTTAGCCTACAGGCGCATGTTGCGGTGAATTCTATTTCTTTTAAGTACTTTTTAAAAGTCCATTTATGCATTTTTTTTTTAAATATGTGCATCCGTTTTTGTTTTTACACTGAGGACAATTTAATTCGAGGATTAATTAAGTTTTAGTATAGTAATGACAATATAGACGGGGGTCACACTTTTCTTGTTCTTCCATCCCTGGTTTCTTTACGGCAGGGGTATGGATCTCGAGCCAGATGCGGCTTTTTTGATGACTGCATCTGACTCTCCGATAAATATTAGCTGACATTTCTTAACACGATAAGTAATGAATAATTCCGCTGGTAACCACAGTGTTAAAAATAACGTTCAAAATATAAAACATTCTCATGCATTTTAATTCATCCATTTGTTTTCTACCGCACCTGTTCAAGAAGTTGCATTAAAGGTAAGAGATATTTTATCTATTATTGGTTAGCTTCAGAATAACAATGTTATTAAAAAGAATAAGAGACTTATATCCATCCATCCATCCATTTCCTACCGCTTGTCCCGTTTTTTCGATTTGATTCTCGATTCAAAAACGATATTTTTCCGATTCAAAACGATTCTGTATTCATTCAATACATAGGATTTCAGCAGGATCTACCCCAGTCTGCTGACATGCTAGCAGAGTAGTAGATTTTTGTATAAAGCTTTTATAATTGTAAAGGACAATGTTTTATCAACTGATTGCAATAATTTAAATTTGTTTTAACTATTAAACGAACCAAAAATATGACTTATTTTATCTTTGTGAAAATATTGGACACAGTGTGTTGTCAAGCGTATGAGATGCGATGCAAGTGTAAGCCACTGTGACACTATTGTTCTTTTTTATTATTTTTATAAATGTCTAATGATAATGTCAATAAGGGATTTTTAATTACTGCTATGCTGAAATTATAATTAATATTGATACGGTTGTTGATAATATTCATTTTTGTTTCAATACTTTTTGTTTGTTCTGTGTCGTGTTTGTGTCTCCTCTCAATTGCTCTGTTTATTGCAGTTCTGAGTGTTGCTGGGTCAGGTTTGGTTTTGGAATTGGATTGCATTGTTATGGTATTGCTGCGTAGTGGTTTGTTGGATTGATTTAAAAATAAAAATAAAAATAAAATTTAAAAAAATAATAATAAAAAATTGATTTTTTTTAAAATGAGAATTGATTCTGAATCGCACAACGTAAACGATTCGATTATTTCCCACACCCCTAGTACTTAATGACTAGTTAAGAACCAATATGTTACTAATTTGCATGTTAATAAGCAACTAATTAATGGTGAATATGTTCCCCATACTAAAGTGTTACCATGTTTTTTTTTACTGGTGCACAAAATCAACCGTTTGTTCAAACAACAAAACTAAGACAGTGCATAAACTCACAACAAATTACACTCCTGCAAATCAGTCAGCTGTTGCCGTATCTGTAATATGCCAACAGGGACAAGTTTGTATTTACACCATGGGTGTCAAACTCTGGGCCGCAGGCCAAATTTGGCCCGTCGTGTAATTTCTCTTGGCCCTTGAGGCTATATCAAATTAACATTAGAGCTGACCCGCCGCTGTAACACCGCATTCACTGCTAATACGCTTACTTGCCAACCCTCCCGATTTTCCCGGGAGACTCCCGAAGTTCAGTGTCCCTCCCGCATTTCATCCCAAGCAACAATATTGGGGGTGGGCCTTAAAGGCACTGCCTTTGGCGTTCTCTACAACCTGCCGCCATGTCCGCTTTTCCTCCATACAAACAGTCACATAATATGCGACTTATACACACAAACAAGTGAATGCAACGCATACTTGGTCAACAGCCATACAGGTCACACTGAGGGTGGCCGTGTAAACAACTTTAACACCGTTACAAATATGCGCCACCCGGTGAACCCAGACCAAACAAGAATGACACATTTTGGGAGAACATCCGCACCGTATCACCACATAAACACAACAGAACAAATACCCACAATCCCTTGCAGCATTCCATTTTTATTTAAATTTTATTTGATATGCCATTGATATTTTTTAATTATTATTATTATTTGAAACTCGATTTTGCATGTCACTATAAAGTTATATACTGTAAGCCTTGCTTGTTCAAGATTCAATGCAAAACTTGTTTGGGTCCCTATTAAAAGGTTAATTTGTTCAACCTCGGCCCGCGGCTTTGTTCGGTTTAAAATTTTGGCCCACTCTGTATTTGAGTTTTAACACCCCTGATTTACACAAAGAGTCGGGTGTGTTTTGATCTCCTCCGAACCCCTAAGGTCGACTCACCGAACCCTGGTTAAGAACCACTGACTTAAACCGTGTCAGCTTGTAAAAGTAAATCCCAAAGTTTCCATGACGCACAGGTTAATGTTTTACACTGAAACCCTTTTTTTTTTTTTTTTTTTTTTTCTTCTCATGAAAATTGAGACCTTGGCTGCACTTTGGAGGCTCGCAGGATGTGCGCATGTTAATACATAATACAACAAGTTTTCAATACATCATAAAGTAATTGATAATAACAGTTTACTCACCCCCTCCGTTTTTGTAGCACAGGTAAGGGAATCTCCAAACATTAGCCAAGTCAACTGCGAAGCCAATAACCGAGAGCAGAAAGTCAATCTTCTTGCCCCATAGCTCCCGCTCCTCCTCGGACTCGGAACCGGGTGTCCCCGCGTGTTGACCGGGCGCCGGGACGATGGAGGCGCTGGTGTACTGGACGCCGTTCTGGTCCTTCACGAGCAGGAGCTCGACCTCCTTCTTCTCCACGTTGCATTGCTTGAGCGGGGCCACCGACGACAGCTTGTGTTCGGGCACCACCTGGATGTTCATCTTGGTTCCCCCACCCGCTGTGCGCTCTCACGGCGGAGGGCGAGCGGAGTGCGCGTCTGTCTGCGTGTGCGTGGGTGGGCGCCGGCTGCTCTCCGCGGGAAATAGAGCCGGTGACACCGTCGTGCACATGGGCTGGAGAGGGAGCGGGAGAGGAGGGTTAGGCAGTCCGTGCGTAAAAGTTGCGCACAATTACGCACGGAAGCTCCGGCTCGGAAACGCAGCGAACATTGTAACATTTCACTTTAGCAGCTCGTGTTATTTATGCATTATAGTAATATACAACAACAAAAAATAGCATGCAATCGACAAAAAAATAAAATAAAAAGTGCGCACAATAACTTAAAAGATAACGGTTGATGCACGTACTTGCGGATTTAAGTCTCCATGATCCGGTGCTGCTGCTGCTGCTGCTGCTGTGGTCCAGATGCGTCTGAAGGGAGCTGGTCTATCCTGAAGAAACTTTTAAGACTCGCCTCCATCCAACCAGAAGACGCTCATCTTAAAAAAAAAAAAAAAAAAAAAAGGGTTTCCTCTCCTGTCTTTTTTATGTGATGTATCTCAATTGGCCATGTTGGGTTTTTTTTACGTTTCTATTTTGGTTTGACAGTTCTTATAAATGCGTGTGTGTAATGTCAATTTCAGGATTTGAGGGTTTCCCGAACTGTTGCCAACTTTCTTGCTACGTCTTACTCTACACCAGGGGGGTCCAAACTTTTTCCAGAGAGGGCCGCACACGGAGAAATGTTGATATTTTTCATTTTCAAACCATAACAAAATATATGGATTTTTTTTTTAATCCTTAGGGCTCCTGGGGAGCATAGAGGGTCTCAGTCACTAACATGTTAAAAATAAGTCAAATTATTATTCCATCCATCCATCCCTTTTCTACCGCTTATTCCCTTTCGGGGTCACGGGGTGCGCTGGCGCCTATCTCAGCTACAATCGGGCGGAAGGCAGGGTACACCCTGGACAAGTCGCCACCTCATCGCAGGGCCAACACAGATAGACAGACAACATTCACACTCACATTCACACACTAGGGCCAATTTAGTGTTGCCAATCAACCTATCCCCAGGTGTATGTCTTTGGAGGTGGGAGGAAGACGGAGTACCCGGAGGGAACCCACGCATTCACGGGGAGAACATGCAAACTCCACACAGAAAGATCCCGAGCCTGGATTTGAACCCAGGACTGCAGGACCTTCGTATTGTGAGGCAGACGCACTATTATTTTTTTTAATTTAATGCTTACAGTAAATCTCTATATCAACTTGAGGTTGACATAAAGTAAAACAAATAAGATTTTATGCCTTTTTTGTCAAAGACAACTTTGTTTTTTATGGTAAAACTGAAATATGCAGTATTTAGATAGACGGACAGACGGACGGACGGACGAACAGACAGACAGACAGACAGACAGGCAGGCAGGCGGGCAGGCAGATAGACAGACAGACAGACAGACAGACAGACAGACAGACAGACAGACAGACAGACAGACAGACAGACAGACGGACAGATAGATAGATAGATAGATAGATAGATAGATAGATAGATAGATAGATAGATAGATAGATAGATAGATAGATAGATAGATAGATAGATAGATAGATAGATAGATAGATAGATGCAGTATTTAGATAGATGGATGGATGGATGGATGGATGGATGGATGGATGGATGGATGGATGGATGGATGGATGGATGGATGGATGGATGGATGGATGGATGGATGGATAGATAGATAGATAGATAGATAGATAGATAGATAGATAGATAGATAGATAGATAGATAGATAGATAGATAGATAGATAGATAGATAGATGGATGGATAGATAGATAGATGCAGTATTTAGATAGATAGATAGATAGATAGATAGATAGATAGATAGATAGATAGATAGATAGATAGATAGATAGATAGATAGATAGATAGATAGATAGATAGATAGATAGATAGATAGATGCAGTATTTAGATAGATAGATAGATAGATAGATAGATAGATAGATAGATAGATAGATAGATAGATAGATAGATAGATAGATAGATAGATAGATAGATAGATAGATAGATGGATAGATAGATAGATAGATGGATAGATAGTACTTTATTGATTCCTTCAGGAGAGTTCCTTTATTTAACAATTAAAGCCCTCAAAGATCAATAATGCAGGACACCATTGATTTTAATTATTTAATATTTTTGAGTAATCACAGTGAAAAGTTGAATAAAATCCTATGAAATATATTTGAGATCTGAAAGGTTTCCCACTCATGAAGTGATACATTTGTATTAGGTTTTTTTTAATTTTTACTTTTAACAGTTAAATTTTAAGATCAACTTCCGAAATATCTGTCGATTTTAAGTTTGAACTATTATGTTGTTTGTTTTATGCTCTTTTGTCAAAACGTTGATGTTTTTATATGGCAACCACACAAAATATGCAATTTTTTTTTTTAAATAAATCATAAATGGGTTGTACTTGTATAGCGCTTTTCTACCTTCAAGGTACTCAAAGCGCTTTGACACTACTTCCACATTCACACACACATTCACACACTGATGGAGGGAGCTGCCATGCAAGGTGCTAACCAGCACCCATCAGGAGCAAGGGTGAAGTGTCTTGCTCAGGACACAGCGGACGTGACGAGGTTGGTACTAGATGGGGATTGAACCAGGGACCCTCGGGTTGTGCACGGCCACTCTTCCACTGCGCCACGCCTTGATAATTTTTAAGTAAGAATTCATTATAACATAGATTTTTTTTTGTCCTTTTTTTTTTGCAGCAATGGGAAAAAAAGAAAATAAAGACGAAAGCAACAAAAAAAACTGCCTGCATGGCAGCTTTGTGTTAATATTGCCACTTTTTCTCATTAGATTCACCTTATTCCACTTTTTTAAAATGTTTTTTTGAATTTTCGCAATACTATCAGTTTTGCAATTTTTGCAGAATGTGTGGCGGGCCGGTAAACGATTAGCTGCGGGCTGCAAATGGCCCCCCGGCCGCACTTTGGACACCCCTGCTCTAAAACCTCTCTTGACGACTTGTTTTCTCAAAAGCTACTAGCAACTTTTTTGGGGGGGGGGGGTTTGGCAACATGAAACACGTATCCCTCAAGGAGCAGCAGGTGTTTCCATGAGTTAAAGTTAAAGTACCAATGATTGTGGTGTGGTGAAATTACACTCTGCATTTGACCCATCCCCTTGTTCACCCCCTGGGAGGTGAGGGGAGCAGTGAGCAGCAGCCGTGGCCACGCCCGGGGATCATTTTTGGTGATTTAACCCCAAATTCCAACCCGTGATGCTGAGTGCCAAGCAGGGAGGTAATGGGTCCCATTTTTATGGTGAAGCACTTTCAGGCTTCACAGTAGTGTGGGTCTGACTCACAACAGTTAACTACTCACAACTGCGTCTCGGTCCGATCAACTCGTCCGTGTTAATGCAGGGGTATCAAACATACGGCTCGAGGGCCGGATCAGGCTTGCAAACTGGTTTTATCCGTACCCCGGAATGAGTCCGCTAAATATAAAAATGAACCTGACATTTTTGAATGAAAGATACAGCTGTTTTAAAATGTGTGCACTGGCTCTTGCAATAGCAATTACCGTATTTCCTTGAATTGCCGCCGGGGCGCTAATTAATTTAAAACCTCTTCTCACTCCTGCTCTTACCAAAGGCATGCAGTAAAAATTTGAGTGTGATGCAAGCTTGGACCTTAAATCCTACTGAATAGCTCTTAATCTTCTTCCCTTTATGCGATTTCAAATTACCAGTATTGAAACCAGCCTCCTCCATTTTGAAAATGATGACAGGGGAAGTGTCACTCGTGACGTCACGAGTTTGACCAGGCGGTAATTCAACGCAGGCGCATACTATATGCCCTGCGACAATTCAAGGAAATACGGTATTTGTATCTTTGTAGACGTACGTACCAAATAAACCTCATGATGTTAGCACGTCAGTCCCGAAAAATTATCAAACTACATAAATAACACCCTGTAATTTGATTTTTATATCATTTTTTTATCAGGATAGATTGGAAATTAACACCAATGAGTTGACTGATGAACAATATCACATAATTAATTCAGAAAATATAAATAACAACAAAGTATATATATATTATTAACCGCAACAGATAATTGTAAAAAAAACAACAACAACAACAAAACAAAAACAACATTTTCAGAGTGTACTTGTTCTATTTTTAAACAAAGAAAACAATATGAAGTTGTATTCATTTAAAAAAAAATGTTTAAGTGATTTTACCAGTCCGGGCCACTTGGGAGTAGATTTTTCTCCACGTGGCCCCCGATCTAAAATGAGTTTGACACCCCTGTGTTGATCCATCCATCCATTTTTCTACCGCTTATTCCCTTTTGAATCAGTCAATAGATTTTGTTCGTTCGTGAATGTGACAATCTTCCAGTCTTTTCATCAAATTTGATAGTCTCACATTGAATAATGCAGAACATGTATTCACATTAATCAATCAATCAATCAATCAATGTTTACTTATATAGCCCTAAATCACTAATGTCTCAAAGGGCTGCACAAACCACTACGACATCCTCGGTAGGCCCACATAAGGGCAAGGAAAACTCACACCCAGTGGGACGTCGGTGACAATGATGACTATGAGAACCTTGGAGAGGAGGAAAGCAATGGATGTCGAGCGGGTCTAACATGATACTGTGAAAGTTCAACATGTTACTGTGAAAGTTCAATCCACAATGGATCCAACACAGTCGCGAGAGTCCAGTCCAAAGCGGATCCAACATAGCAGCGAGAGTCCCGTTCACAGCGGAGCCAGCAGGAAACCATCCCAAGCGGAGGCAGATCAGCAGCGCAGAGATGTCCCCAGCCGATACACAGGCGAGCAGTACATGACCACCGGATCGGACCGGACCCCCTCCACAAGGGAGAGTGGGACATAGAAGAAAAAGAAAAGAAACGGCAGATCAACTGGTCTAAAAAGGGAGTCTATTTAAAGGCTAGAGTATATAAATGAGTTTTAAGGTGAGACTTAAAAGCTTCTATGAAATGAAAACAAACAAAGAATCCACAAAAGAAAGTACATTCACAAATCGAATCATGTAGCATTTTGTTAAACTCACTTCTTATTTCTCCCACAATGTTATTCTTCTCTTACAGTGTCCGTTGCAATAAATTATGCAAATGAGATGATGACATAATACAGCAACTACAAGCAAATTTTAAGACACCAAATAGATACTTTCCGTAGTGAGGGATTGGCAACACTTATTACGCATGCACTACCATCAGACTGACAAATTGTATATGTACATAAACCAATGATATGCATGAATACATACATATATTCCTACATACACAATCATACAAATAGACACTCAAGTAACACTAATAAAGCTTAACCTAATTTTACCATAACAATGTAAAAGGTCAGTATCGTCCCCTGTTCTTTCTTTTCCCACTTTATCTCCTTTCTTTTGGGATTCAAGTATTCATTTTGTATGTATTGTTGCATGTGACATCAAAACTACAACCAAATCTGTTCAATCTTTATACAAACGACATTTGGAAAGTTACAAAGGACTAATATTATTTGCAGATGATACAACTGTGTTCTGTTCAGGAGAGAACTTACAGAAGCCAATACAAACTAGGTCTAAGTCAGACCTACATAGAGGTTTTTGTTTCGTCTCTCTAAGACATTCCTAACGGACGTTACAAGCAGTTCTGTCTGTGTTTTTTCCTAGGGGGCGCTAGAGCGCAATTTTGAGTTTTGGGGTTTGTTTTTTTATTGAATGGCAATTTTTGCCAGTCCTGATGTGTGTGTCAAATACGGTGAGTTTTGAAGCATGTTAAGGGGGTTAAATTACAGCTCAAAGAGGCGGCGGAATAATAATGAAGAATAATAATAAAACCTTAAAAATACAATAGGGTCCCCTGTCCCAAAATGACATTTGGTCCCTAATAATAACAGAAGAAAGGAACACATTCATAAAGTTTGTTTGACAAAAACAGACACTCATTGAATCTCAGTAAGACTAAAATAATTGTATTTGGTAACAGTAGAAGGGAAAGTCAAACATACAAAAAGACATAGTAGATATTGAAAGGGTCAAAGAAAACACATTTTAGGGAGTATTAATAAAAAATCAAATGAACTGGAAACCTAGTGTAAAAAATATACAACATAAAATAGCAAAATATGTGTCAGGTTCGTCCCTGACAGTTTGGTTATGTTTAGTTTTTTCCTCTGCATTTGTCTTTGTTTCCTCCGTGTGTGTAGTATTTCCTGTCAGTGCTCTTATTTGGTCTGTTTCCTGTGTTTCTCCCTGAGCGCTGTTTCTCCTCAGCTGTGGCTGATTGGCACCTGGCCACACCTGGTGTCAATCAGCCCGCTCCTATTTTAACCTGCCTTCCCATCCAGTCTTGGCTGGATTATTGTTTTGCATGTCGCACTTGTCATTGCTACCTGTCGTGTCGTATCTTGTTGAGTCAATGCAGCGTTGCGGTAAGCTATGTTTGATAGCGGCTTTTAGCTTACTGTCTTTTGTTCCCTGCTTCCAGTTTGTTTTCTAAGTACAAGTATGACTTCTGTTTTCCATGCTAAAGTTCCTTTTTGTTTTCTAACTCCCATGCTAGCTCTCTTAGTTTGTTATCCGCCCACGTGCATGCTTTTTGTTTGTACCCTTTGTTTGGTTTTGTTCTAGTATTTTATATTAAAACCATGTTTTCTCATTCAATGCCCGCCTCCTTCTCTGCACCTTGGGGTTCGTCTCAAACTAACTCTGACAGAATAATCCAGCCAAATTCGAACCCCGCAGAGTTGTCCATAGCAGAGAGGCTTAATTTAGCGTAAAAAAAAGGGTAATTTAAAGAAAAGTTCAGGCGCTTTTTAAGCCCTCTCCCATCCACCTCTGTTGTCTGTGGGTCTATCTGGGGACCTCTTGGATCCGTCCCTTGAGGGGGGGCTGGGGGGTGGGGGCTATCAGTAGCTGTGCAGATGGGGATGCACAGCTACTTCTCGTCCCAGTGGGTCTGCAACAGACGCCATCATCTCCGGTGGGCCGGCAGACACCACCATCACCTCCGGGGGGTCTGAAACCTACGGCGCCATCACCTCCAGTGGATCTCCAACCTACGGCGCCTCATCTCCGGTGGATCTGCAACCTACGGCGCCACCACGCACTCCGGTGGGCCAGCAGACACCACCACGCACTCCGGTGGGCCAGCAGACACCACCACGCACTCCGGTGGGCCAGCAGACACCACCACGCACTCCGGTGGGTCAGCAGACACCACCACGCACTCCGGTGGGCCAGCAGACGCCAAGACGCACTCCGGTGGGCCAGCAGACGCCACCACGCACTCCGGTGGGCCATCAGACTCCACCACGCATACTGGTGGGCCAGCGGATGCCACTATCTTCTCCGTTGGGCCAGCAGCAGGGGGCACCACCATCTTCTCCGGTGGGCCGGCAACAGGGGGCACCACCATCTTCTCCGGTGGGCCAGCAGCAGGGGGCGCCACCACCATTCTGTCCGGTGGGCCAGCAACAGGGGGCGCCACCACCATTCTGTCCGGTGGGCCAGCAACAGGGGATGCCACCACCATTCTGTCCGGTGGGCCAGCTGAGGGCCCCACCATACTCTTGTCGGCCACAGAGGTGGTCATTTCATGGGCGACCACCTCGCAAATTGCAGCGGCGTTCTATTCACCGTCGCCACCTGACTCTTCCCCGCTGGGTGCGGGATACCCTTGTCCTCCCTCCACCCTCCCTTGACTTTGGACTGTTTGTATCCGTTATGGTAAGGGGGCTACTGTCAGGTTCGTCCCTGACAGTTTGGTTATGTGTAGTTTATTTCCTCTGCATTTGTCTTTGTTTCCTCTGTGTGTGTAGTATTTCCTGTCAGTGCTCTTATTTTGTCTGTTTCCTGTGTTTCTCCCTGAGCTCTGTTTCCCCTCAGCTGCGGCTGATGGGCACCTGGCCACACCTGGTTTCAATCAGCCCGCTCTCATTTAGACCTGTCTTTCCATCCAGTCGGTGGTGGATTATTGTCACTGCTGGATGGTCGTTCCTACCTATCGTGTCAATGCAGCGTTGCGGTAAGCTATATTCGGTAGCGGTTTGTAGCTTACTGTCTTTTGTTCCCTGCTTCCAAGTTTGTTTGTTCATAGCCAAGTTTGTTATCCGCCTCGTGCGCGCTTTTTGTTTGTACCTTTTTGTTCTGTTTTTATTAAATCATGTTTTCCTGCAAAATGCCTGCCTCCTTCTCTGCATCTTGGGGTTCGTAACAAACAAACTCTGACGGACTCTACACTAAACACAGTATTTCCGTAGCTAATATTACTTGCTAATACTTAAATGTACGACCTATTGAGTAAAGTTAACATGTATTTGAGTACTTACCATGAATATGTAGCTGATATAATACTGAGTATGGTAAAAGTAGCATGTCTGTGTGGTGTAGCCTATACTATTTATGTAATATAAGGTGTATGAAGTATCTGTTTAAGATAGGGGTGGTGGGGAAAAAAATGGAGTATTGTCTCCAGCTAAATGCTTTTAGTGAAACTAAATATTTCTATTTTATGTCTCTTGTGATTCAGAGGAGGACTGAATCCAGTGCAAATATTGCAAATTCGAAAGCTCCAAACAAGAGGCTCTCCGACTTCGTCACGGTACAGGTGCAAACTGGCCCTGTATTCACACAGACTGCGTGTGTGTGTGTGTGTGTGTGTGTGTGTGTGTGTGTGTGTGTGTGTGTGTGTGTGTGTGTGTGTGTGTGTGTGTGTGTGTGTGTGTGTGTGTGTGTGTGTGTGTGTGTGTGTGTGTGTGTGTGTGTGTGTTTAAAACACCTGGGGTATTACGGTCACACTTCTCAAGATCACACACAACTGTGAAAATACAGGAAAACTCAACATTTCAACGTGACTTTTGTAATTTTAAAGAAATTTGCAGTGAAAATTTTTTTGGAACCACCTCGGGCATCACATAAAAAATCGAGAAACTGTACCATGTCCCATTTTAAGATGCAAATTTAAAACAAACACTTGCTCAACCTTCAGTTCTCACAGAAGTCGGAACCATAAGAAATGTACACTTAAAGGCCTACTGAAATTAGATTTTCTAATTTAAACGAGGATAGCAGGTCCATTCTATGTGTCATACTCGATCATTTCGCGATATTGCCATATTTTTGCTGAAAGGATTTAGTAGAGAACATCCACGATAAAGTTTGCAGCTTTCGGTGCTAACAGAAAAGCCCTGCTTCTACCGGAAGTCGCAGACGATGACGTCACCGTGTGGGGGCTCCTCACATATTCACATTGTATTTAACGGTAGCCTCCAACAAAAAGTGCTATTCGGACCGAGAAAACGACAATTTCCCCATTAATTTGAGCGAGAATGAAAAATTTGTGTTTGAGGATATTGATAGCGACGGACTAGAAAAAGAAAAAAAAAAAAAACGTTAAAAAAATAATAAACGCGATTGCATTGGGACGGAGTCCGATGTTTTTAGACACATTTACAAGGTTAATTCTGGGAAATCCCTTATCTTTCTATTGTGTTGCTAGTGTTTTAGTGAGTTTAATATTACCTGATAGTCGGAAGGGTGTCTTCACAGGTGTGTTGACGCCAATGTCTCAGGGGAGTCGACGGGAGCTATGGACGGCAC
Source organism: Nerophis ophidion (assembly GCF_033978795.1). NCBI lineage: Eukaryota > Metazoa > Chordata > Actinopteri > Syngnathiformes > Syngnathidae > Nerophis > Nerophis ophidion. The sequence continues at coordinate 11,679,443 of NC_084612.1, read as the reverse complement.
AAGCTCAGCTTTTCTGCGGTAAGAACTGACTTTTTAACCACAATTTTCTCACCGATACCTGCTGGTTGACATTTGGTAGGGATCCATGTTGGCTTGACCGCGCTCTGATCCATAGGAAAGTTTCACCTCCAGGAATTTTAAACAAGGAATCACCGTGTGTTTGTGTGGTTAGAGGCTAAAGCTTGCCAACTCCATCTTTCTACTTTGACTTCTCCAATATTAATTGAACAAATTGCAAGAGATTCAGCAACACAGATGTCCAAAATACTGTGTAATTATGCCGTTAAAGCAGACGACTTTTAGCTGTGTGTGTGTGCAGCGCTCATACGTCCTAAAAACCTGTGACGTCTTGCGTACACGTCATCATTACACGACGTTTCGAAGACGAAACTCCCGGGAAATTTAAAATTGTAATTTAGTAAACTAAAAAGGCCGTATTGGCATGTGTTGCAACGTTAATATTTCATCATTGATATATAAATTATCAGACTGTGTGGTCGGTAGTAGTGGGTTTCAGTAGGCCCTTTAAGGATTTTCGAACAATAGCTAGAGCCGATACTGAAGATGATGCAAATGATGGTGAACAATCTGATGGTGAAACAGCAGGGACAGCATCACAGAGTAGTGTGAGACCAAAAGAGGTGGAATAGTTTCAAGAAGTTGTAGATAGTGAGGCCCTTCATCATAAATTGGCCTCTCTTTTTCTATGTATGCAAACGGTTTTACATGTGTCAAGGGGTTCAACACAAAGATTGTAGAGGATTTGCATAAAATTCTGTCTTATTCTAACAGTTATACTCTCAGCAGTGTGAAAGATATCCTTTCTAAGGATAACATTGAAGTCAACGATTCTGTCTTGCAAGAAATTTCTAATGCTATAGTTCAAACTAATCCACTCCTTTTAACAACATCAGATAAAGGTTTGCTATCTACAGATTACGGAAGGAATTCATATTTCAAGGAGCATTTTTGTGTTATAGAACCCATAGAATATATTTTTAACAGTGATCATAAAAATATTTTGTTTTTGTTCTTGTCACTAAGGTACTTCAAACATTACTAGGAAGGGCAGATTTTTGGACCAAATTGTATTCAATGAAGAAGCTTTACCTGGACTCTTAAAGTCTTTTCAAGACAGCACTTATTATAAGAAAAATATTTACTGGGACAGCAAAACACAGGTATAAGTTTGGCATTATATATTGAAGATTTTGACATTTGTAAGCTTTTGGGTACATCTAGAAAACTTCATAAAATAACTGCAGTATAATGGGTTGTTCTAAATTTACCAGCTAAGTACCATTCGAGTCTCACTTCAATTCAGCTAGCTCTCTTTGGTAAAAGTGAAGATGTCAAACAATATGGTAATGAAAAGTTCCTAGAGCCATTGATTAAAGGGGAACATTATCACCAGACCTATGTAAGTGTCAATATATACCTTGATGTTCCAGAAAAAAGACCATATATTTTTTTAACCGATTTCTGAACTGTAAATGGGTGAATTTTGGTGAATTAAACGCCTTCCTATTTATCGCTCTCGAAGCAATGACGTCAGAACGTGACGTCACCTGGGTAATAAAGCCGCCATTTTCTCAAACACATTAAAAACACCGTGTCTCAGCTCTGTTATTTTCCGTTTTTTCGACTATTTTCTGGAACCTTGGAGACATCATGCCTCGTCGGTGTGTTGTCGGAGGGTGTAACAACACTAACAGGGAGGGATTCGAGTTGCACCACTGTCCCAAAGATGCGAAAGTGGCAAGAAATTGGACGAAATTTGTTCAAAATGCGAGGTTGTGGGGAAAGCCGACGAAAGCTATGCTACTACAGAGATGACAAGATTGTGTGGATATCCTGCGACACTAAAAAGCAGATGCATTTCCAACGATAAAGTCAAAAAAATCTGCCGCCAGACCCCCATCGAATGTGCCGGAGTGTCCGCACATTTTACCGGCGATGCTAAGACAGACATAGCACAGAGATGTATGGATAACCTGCAGATGCATTTCCAACGATAAAGTCAACTAAATCACAAAGGTGAGTTTTGTTGATGTTGTTGACTTATGTGCTAATCAGACGTATTTGGTCGCGGCATGACTGCCAGCTAATCGATGCTAACATGCTATTTAGGCTAGCTGTATGTACATTTGAAACTATATTTATATCCAGCGTTTCCCTCCACCCACATTTAATGCCAAACAAACACTTACCAATCGATGGATTTAAATTGATCCAGTGTCACAAGATGCGAAACTTCCGATCATTGGTCTGCACATTTTACCGGCGATGCTAAGGCAAACATGGCCGAATAGCGTCAATAGCTGTGTGCATCTGGCGTACTTTCATCCAACTACTGGATTTCCTCCAGGTGTCTTGCATGACCTTTTTGAAGGTGTCATACCTGTGGAATTGTCTTCGTGTTTAAAAAAGCTGATCTCAAAACATTTCTTTATATTTGATGCATTAAACAGCTGCATTAAATCATTCCCATACAAGGACTGAGACAGAGTTAACAAACCGCAAAAAATACCAAGAGCAAGCTTTGTTAAAGGAACTGTTGGTGGTAACAGACATGAAAATTGGACACTACTGCACCTACTTCCTTTTATAATTGGATGTGAGATACCAGAACAGGAGCCTGCATGGGAGATTTTAATGGACCTTAAGGAAATTGTTGACATTGGTGTGTCTAACAGTAAGTGTGGTGTTCTTGGGATGCAACTCAGTATTCTTCTTCCTCCAAACATGACGAGTTGAGATAATACCAAAAAGTTCTATTTTGGTTTCATCTGACCACATGACATTCTCCCAATCCTCTGCTGTATCATCCATGTATCCATTTTGGTATAAACTCAACTAATCGTGTTTGGAGGAAGAAGAATACTGAGTTGCATCCCAAGAACACCACACCTACTGTGAATCATGGGGGTGGAAACATCATGCTTTGAGGCTGTTTTTCTGCTAAGGGGACAGGACGATTGATCCGTGTTAAGGAAAGAATGAATGGGGCCATGTATCGTGAGATTTTGAGCCAAAACCTCCTTCCATCAGTGAGAGCTTTGAATGGTTGATCAAATACTTATTTTCCACCATAATTTACAAATACATTTTTTAAAATTCCTAAAATGTGAATTCCTGGATTGTTTTTTTCACATTCTGTCTCTCACAGTTGAAGTGTACCTATGATGAAAATTACAGACCTCTGTCATAATTTAAAGTGGGAGAACTTGCACAATCGGTGGCTGACTAAATCAATCAATCAATCAATGTTTACTTATATAGCCCTAAATCACTAGTGTCTCAAAGGGCTGCACAAACCACTACGACATCCTCGGTAGGCCCACATAAGGGCAAGGAAAACTCACCCAGTGGGACGTCGGTGACAATGATGACTATGAGAACATGATACTGTGAAAGATCAATCCATAATGGATCCAACACAGTCGCGAGAGTCCAGTCCAAAGCGGATCCAACACAGCAGCGAGAGTCCCGTTCACAGCGGAGCCAGCAGGAAACCATCCCAAGCGGAGGCTGATCAGCAGCGCAGGGATGTCCCCAGCCGATACACAGGCGAGCAGTACATGGCCACCGGATCGGACCGGACTCCCTCCACAAAGGAGAGTGGGACATAGAAGAAAAAGAAAAGAAACGGCAGATCAACTGGTCTAAAAAGGGAGTCTATTTAAAGGCTAGAGTATACAAATGAGTTTTAAGGTGAGACTTAAATGCTTCTACTCAGGTGGCATCTCGAACTGTTACCGGGAGGGCATTCCAGAGTACTGGAGCCCGAAATGAAAAAGCTCTACAGCCCGCAGACTTTTTTTGGGCTTTGGGGATCACTAATAAGCCGGAGTCCTTTGAACGCAGATTTCTTGCCGGGACATATGGTACAATACAATCGGCAAGATAGGATGGAGCTAGACCGTGTAGTATTTTATACGTAAGTAGTAAAACCTTAAAGTCACATCTTAAGTGCACAGGAAGCCAGTGCAGGTGAGCCAGTACAGGCGTAATGTGATCAAACTTTCTTGTTCTTGTCAAAAGTCTAGCAGCCGCATTTTGTACCAACTGTAATCTTTTAATGCTAGACATGGGGAGACCCGAGAATAATACGTTACAGTAATCGAGGCGAGACGTAACAAACGCATGGATAATGATCTCAGCGTCTTTAGTGGACAGAATGGAGCGAATTTTAGCGATATTGCGGAGATGAAAGAAGGCCGTTTTAGTAACGCCTTTTAATGTGTGCCTCAAAGGAGAGAGTTGGGTCGAAGATAATACCCAGATTCTTTACCGTGTCGCCTTGTTTAATTGTTTGGTTGTCAAATGTTAGAGTTGTATTATTAAATAGAGTTCGGTGTCTAGCAGGACCGATAATCAGCATTTCCGTTTTTTTGGCGTTGAGTTGCAAAAAGTTAGCGGACATCCATTGTTTGATTTCATTAAGACACGCCTCCAGCTGACTACAATCCGGCATGTTGGTCAGCTTTAGGGGCATGTAGAGTTGGGTGTCATCAGCATAACAGTGAAAGCTAACACCGTATTTGCGTATGATGTCACCTAGCGGCAGCATGTAGATGCTGAAGAGTGCAGGGCCAAGGACCAAACCCTGGGGAACTCCACACGTTACCTTAACGTAGTCCGAGGTCACATTGTTATGGGAGACACACTGCATCCTGTCAGTAAGATAGGAGTTAAACCAAGACAGGGCTAAGTCTGACATACCAATTCGTGTTTTGATACGTTCTAATAAAATATTATGATCGACAGTATCGAAAGCAGCGCTAAGATCGAGGAGCAGCAACATAGATGACGCATCAGAATCCATCGTTAGCAATAGATCATTAGTCATTTTTGCGAGGGCTGTCTCCGTCGAGTGATTTGCCCTGAAACCGGATTGAAAGGTTTCACATAGATTGTTAGACGCTAAGTGTTCATTTAACTGCTCCGCAACAATTTTTTCGAGGATTTTTGAAATAAAGGGAAGGTGAGACACCGGTCGGTAGTTTACCATGAGGTCAGGATCGAGGTTAGGTCTTTTAAGAAGAGGATGAATAACCGCTTTTTTGAATGCTAGGGGAACAGTGCCCAAGGAGAGTGATAAGTTTATAATATTTAGCACTGATGGACCTAATAATACAAAGAGCTCCTTGATCAGTTTCCCAGGAAGAGGGTCAAGTAAACATGTTGTTTGTTTTATTCCATTTACACGTTGTAACAATTCCTCTAATGTTATTTCCTCAAAACGAGAGAAACTATTTTGGAGGGCAGTATCCGCCGTATATACAATCGTGTCAGTGTTAATAGAACTCCGTTGTAAATACTTTTTTGCCCCACTGTATGTTCTTAGTTTGTGTCATTTGATAATTATAACAGTTTTTAATTTGTAAAAGTAGAAAAATGCACTAGTCCGAAGGCTTGAAGTGTTTTTTTTCCCCTTTTCTTGAGCATGCTACTGGTCAGACTTGCGGTCTACTGGTCATTACTAAAAACAACTTTTGATTTTGCCATTTGTATAAATCCACTATGGCGCTTCACTAATGTATATGCTTATGTTTTCCACTCTATACTCCATAGACATTAGACATTGTGTCTCACCGAAAGATGACAACACTGAGATGCCTCCCTGTTTTTGTCCGGGACGACACAACTAAGTTTTTCCTGCAGCATTTGGTAAGAAATAATAACAATAGGAAATTTACTTGAAAATTACAAGTACTATGGCCTAATGTAGCTTTAATGGAATAGTTCAACATTTTCGTATTCGTATTCTTTACCATGAATTGATTAACGTGGACCCCGACAAGTTCAAAAACTTATTCAAGTGATACCATTTAGTGGTCAATTGTACGGAATATGTACTGAACTGTGCAATCTACTAATAAAAGTATCAATCAATCAAAAAAAAAAGCTTGTTGCCCTGCTCTCTGGTTTAAGATAGAAACCATTCCTTTAACTATGCATGTATTTCTGAAGGAGAATCAGGCAATGGTTCCTCATCGCTTATTAGATTAGCTCAAATGCTGGTAGTCTAGTGGTAGCCTGCCTTCTCCAACAGTCAGAAGATAAACTTTACAACTTTATTCCAACTACATGGTGTTAGTTTTAAGTTGCAGAATAGAAGACGACGTTGCTGATGAATATCTGTTGAATATAAACTAAATTCACCCTGGCTCACAGTCGACGACGGCAAGCTAACACTTCCAATAGACTGCTTGTTTTTGAGCTAAGCTTACTTCAATCAATCAATCAATCAATCAATCAATGTTTATTTATATAGCCCCAAATCACAAATGTCTCAAAGGACTGTACAAACCACTACGACTACAACATCCTCGGAAGAACCCACAAAAGGGCAAGGAAAACTCACACCCAGTGGGCAGGGAGAATTCACATCCAGTGGGACGCCAGTGACAATGCTGACAATGAGAAACCTTGGAGAGGACCTCAGATGTGGGCAACCCCCCCCCCCCCCTTTCTAGGGGACCGAAAGCAATGGATGTCGAGCGGGTTTAACATGATACTGTGAAAGTTCAATCCATAGTGGCTCCAACACAGCCGCGAGAGTTCAGTTCAAGCGGATCCAAGACAGCAGCGAGAGTCCCGTCCACAGGAAACCATCTCAAGCGGAGGCGGATCAGCAGCGATGAACAACCTTCGCCTATTCCTTCAAAAATCCACGAATAGTTTAAATTAATGATTTCGGTTGGCTTGTCTTGAAACGGAGAGTGGGGCAACCAGCTAAAAAACTATTACAATTTCAACATTTTGAGTAGGATCTCATAGCTGATGACAAAGATTTTATGCATAATACACTTTGTGTAAATTTCATTTTGTGCCCAGAGATGTTTTTTAATGCCCAAATGTCATATTCTTTAGCCAATGCATATAACCATAAAGAAAAGTTCCTGGCAAAGTTTTTTCAAATATTTAATTGTTAATGTTCTGCCTTCAATTAATTTAAAAGTAATTGAAGGGTTTTTTTTCCATTTTTTTGAACATTGTAAAATTGTAATCGTTCCCAGAAGATCCATACAAGTCGGGCCCTAATTACATCCTTTTGTTCAACCTAACACTCAATCATGCATCTGTTACTATTCCTCAGGAAACTGACCCTGAAGAAAGAGTGCTCAGAGACGTGTCTGTTGGCATCTTTACAATCCTTGAAGAAGATGATCCTGCTGTATCACCCAACGTACGGGACTGGGCTGTTGTGTTGGAAGGTTCCATCGTGCTACATGACCTGCCAGACCTCGGTACCGCCTTTGCATACCTCTTTGGCCTACTGTATGCCATGAACATTGATTATCCAAAGCAGATAAAGAACACCTATGAAGCAATTCAGTCTATCTTTTTCGACCTTGGCTCTCAGTGCTCTCAGCGGACAAGGTCTTTGAAAACAAAGCTTTTGCTGTGACTCTTAAAGTGGAAGCCAACCTATGTTTTCTACCTGTTCTAGTGCATTGTGGTTGGTGGTCATATAAAACCTCACGGCCAGTGATTCAATACATGCAAGACCTCACGGAACACCTTTTTTTTTTTTTTTTCAAAATGTATTTACAGTTAAGTGAGGTACACAATTTTTTTCATTTTATTTTTATCAAAATGTATTTAAAATTGAGTGAGATTCACAAAATGCCATCATGCTACATAACCCGCCAGACCTCAGTACTGCCTTTGCATACCTCTTTGGATTACTGTATGCCATGAACATTGATTATTCGAAGGAGATGAAGTACAAATATGAAGACATTCAGACTATCTTTTTCGAGCTTGGGTCTGTGCTCAAGTCTCCTCTGCCTCTGAAATAGAGATTCTTTAAAAAAAAAAAAGAGAGAATAAAGAATCGTTAATCTATTTCAGAGGCAGAGGGGACTTGAGCACAGAGCCAAGCTTGGAAAAGATAATCTGAATGGCTTCATATGTGTACTTCATCTCCTTCGGATAATAAATGTTCATGGCATACAGCAGGCCAAAAAGGTTTGAGAAGGGAGTACCGAGTTCTGGCGGGTTATGTAGCATACTGGTATTTTGTGAATCTCACTTAAATATAGATATATATATTTTTTTTACATTTAAGTGAGGTTGACAAGACGTGCATATTCACTGTCAACTGATCAAGTTTCTCAACTGTTCTAATTTACAAAACAAATTTTCTCTATGATGATAATTCTATCATCAAATGCTAGACATCCCCATGTCTAGCATTAAAAGATTACAGTTGGTACAAAATGCGGCTGCTAGACTTTTGACAAGAACAAGAAAGTTTGATCACATTACGCCTGTACTGGCTCACCTGCACTGGCTTCCTGTGCACTTAAGATGTGACTTTAAGGTTTTACTACTTACGTATAAAATACTACACGGTCTAGCTCCATCCTATCTTGCCGATTGTATTGTACCATATGTCCCGGCAAGAAATCTGCGTTCAAAAGACTCCGGCTTATTAGTGATTCCTAGAGCCCAAAAAAAGTCTGCGGGCTATAGAGCGTTTTCTGTTCGGGCTCCAGTACTCTGGAATGCCCTCCCGGTAACAGTTCGAGATGCCACCTCAGTAGAAGCATTTAAGTCTCACCTTAAAACTCATCTGTATACTCTAGCCTTTAAATAGACCTCCTTTTTAGACCAGTTGATCTGCCGCTTCTTTTCTTTCTCCTATGTCCCCCCCCTCCCTTGTGGAGGGGGTCCGGTCCGATGACCATGGATGAAGTACTGGCTGTCCAGAGTCGAGACCCAGGATGGACCGCTCGTCGGGACCCAGGATGGACCGCTCGCCTGTATCGGTTGGGGACATCTCTACGCTGCTGATCCGCCTCCGCTTGAGATGGTCTCCTGTGGACGGGACTCTCGCTGCTGTCTTGGATCCGCTTGAACTGAACTCTCGCGGCTGTGTTGGAGCCACTATGGATTGAACTTTCACAGTATCATGTTAGACCCGCTCGACATCCATTGCTTTCGGTCCCCTAGAGGGGGGGGGGGGGTTGCCCACATCTGAGGTCCTCTCCAAGGTTTCTCATAGTCAGCATTGTCACTGGCGTCCCACTGGATGCGAATTCTCCCTGCCCACTGGGTGTGAGTTTTCCTTGCCCTTTTGTGGGTTCTTCCGAGGATGTTGTAGTCGTAATGATTCGTGCAGTCCTTTGAGACATTTGTGATTTGGGGCTATATAAATAGACATTGATTGATTGATTGATTGATTACACAATTATATTGCCTGGCTGCTGTAAAAACATTTATTTCTTAGCTTTTAACTTCAGTGTTACAGGGATCCAATTTTACAGTTAGGGAAGTGTTTGTTTCACTTTAAAGGCGAACATTATCACAATTTCAGAAGGCTTAAAACCGAAAAATATCAGTTCCCAGTGGCCTATTTTATTTTTTGAAGTTTTTTTCCAAATTTTTCCCTTCATGGAATATCCCGAAAAAAAGGCTTTAAAGTGCCTGATTTTCGCTATCTGTGAAGCCACCGTCCATTTTCCTGTGACGTCATCTAGTGATGCCAATACAAACAAAATGGCGGATAGCACAGCAAGATATAGCGACATTAGCTCGGATTCAGAATCGGATTTCAGCGGCTTAAGCAATTCAACAGATTACACATGTATTGAAACGAATGGTTGGAGTATGGAGGCAGATAGCGGAAACGAAATTGAAGAAGAAACTGAAGATATTGACGCTATTCGGCCATGTCTGCCTTAGCATCGCCGGTAAAATGTGCAGACCAAATGATCTGGACTTTCGCATCTTGTGACACTGGAGCAACTTAAATCCGTCGATTGGTAAGTGTTTGTTTGGCATTAAATGTGGGTGGAATGAAACGCTGGATGGAAATATGGCGACAAATGTACATACAGCTAGCCTAAATAGCATGTTAGCATCGATTAGCATGCCGTGCACACTCTACGTAAATCAACTTGAATCCGTCCCTGATCGTGTTGTTACACCCTCCGACAACACACCGACGAGGTATGGAAAACAGTCGAAAAAACGGAAAATAACAGAGCTAATATGACTTGTGTGTGTAATGTGTTTGAGAAAATGGTTGTGACGTCATCGCTCCAAGAGCAAATAATAGAAAGGCGTTTTATTCGCCAAAATTCACCCATTTAGAGTTCGGAAATCGGTTAAAAAATATGGTCTTTTTTCTGCAACATCAAGGTATATATTGACGCTTATATAGGTCTGGTGATAATGTTTCCCTTTAAAGAAAATATCTGGGAAAGTGTCAAGGTCTCTGACACACCCAATTTAACCCTTATGTAAAACATGTTTCTGAATGAGAAATAAACAAGGTTTTAGATATATTTTGATGTGTACTCTTTACTTTATTTATTCATTCAACATTTCTTAAAAACAATTACAGCAACATAAATGTTACTTGACTTGTAAAGGAAGTTTTCTAACTGAAGTAACAAGAATTTCCGAGTTAGTTGAAGGTAAAAAGACATGGAATTGAAGCATGAAATTTATTGTTGGTCCGACGTAAATATCATAATTAGGTGAACAAGATCGAGTTGGCATAACTCTTATCCAAACTTGGAAATCTTAGTTAAGTCAACAAGAGTAGTCAAAGTTCAACAAGAACATATGAGTTAGTTGAAAGTAAAAATACATGGAATTAAAGCATGAACTTTATTGTTGGTCCGACGTAAATATAATAATTTGGTGAACAAGAAGATATGAGTTGACATAACGCTTATCTCAACTTGTAAATCTTAGTTAAGTCAACAATAGTAGTCAAAAGTTGAGAAAACGCTAAAATCTTGTTGCATCACGTTATCTTGAAAATTTGCATTTTCTCAATTTTTTTTTTTCTACAGTTTAGTCTAGCGGTTGGTGCCAAATCCCCAAAAATATTTATACTCCAAAACCAGGAGGGCGTGCATGGGCAAGGATGGTTTCGCCCTATTGTCCTGATAAAAACAACTGTTTTGATGCCAACTATAGCAATCCTATACTGTCAAAGCCAAAGACGGGCGATGAAGTGGAATTTCCGCCTGGTAGCATTGAGGTAATGTGTGGCAGAAAGATTGATTGATTGATTGATACTTTTAATAGTAGATTGCACAGTTTAGTACATATTCCGTACAATTGACCACTAAATGATAACACCCAAATAAGTTTTTCAACTTGTTTAAGTCGGGGTCCACGTTAATTAATTCATGGTATTGGATTGCTGTGGATCGACTACTACCAATCCAAAAAAGTCGGAATCCCCCAGGTACGCATTCCATTCAGTCCAGTTGCGATCGATTGAATGCCCTGAGATGACAATGACCTGGATGAATGAGAACATTCATAGACAGATTTAGGGTGCTGATGATCATATATGCGTAAAATCTGAGCAAACTTGGTTGAAAACTGTTCTCAGTCTATGCAGAGGCAAATCAGCCACAAAATGTTCATAACTATTTGTCCATACTATTTGTCTAGAAAATTGAGGGGGTGACAAAAACCAAGGATTCTGTATCAAATGGATGGCAATGGCAATACACACACTGACAAGCCGCCTCGAGAATGACTTTGAATGCATAATTTATACAAAAAACTCCCAATTTTGCATGAAACCGGATAAGTGTATCTTTTTTTTTTTTACAATTCAGACTTTATCTGTTTCTTCTCTGCACTAAAGTGATCAAATTACAGTTTTTCTAAGAAGCCGTAAAAGCATTGTGTTCCATGTGTAATTCAATTGCACATCAGCTTTTGCCAGAGGGAATGATTTCTATTAGATATGCTTGATCAGTTCATCCCATTAAAGTCAATGAATGTCCTCTTTGCTCTTCGGGGGTTTGTTTTATAAAAGCCTAATAGGCTCGGTTGTTGTGTTTGTGGAGATTGATTAACTGCAGCGGTGGCCCAGTAAAGGAACAGGTAACAAGAAAAGATCATATTACTGTTGTTGTGCTTGTTTTCTAGATGCAACTCGGACTGGTGCGTGTGCACACAACTGAGCACCGGTGGGGATTGAACCCATAACATTTACGCTTAAATTGTAAGGTGCGTCCGTGTTTATCTTGGTGGTCCTCTCTTGTCCTGGTCTTAAGGTTCTGGTCTCTCTGCTTGTTGACCTTTGCATGAGAAGCTAATGAAAGAAGACATGGACCTCTTAGAAGTCACAGGATGGACCTCGGGAGCATCCAGCTACGGTCACAACCTACTGTCGTCTTGACCCACACGAGCTGGTATTATTGTCCAATACTTTCATGTATGTGTAAAGTCAAATATGAGAAAGATTGCACTCTTTGGAGGAAGAGCGTTTTTAAGGTTTTCTGTGACACTTTTAGATCCATATTTTAAATATCACTGATGTTGCGCCTAATGGGAATCGTGGTTAGTAAAAAAAAAAAACGGAGCCTTCTCCATTAAACTCCCGCCAAGTTGGAAGCAAAAAATAGTTCAAAACCAATTAGAAGGAGGTATAAATATTGAGATTCAACCAGAAACAGACTTTTAACATCAGAAGTCAATTCTGGTTTATAGTGACAAACCATTGAAAAACCAGCTCGTTAGCAATAATCATTTCCTTATTAATAATTTTTACAGCAAAATGTGTCAGAGTTATTTGTTGACAACCCCCATGATGCAGAGAAGGAGGCAGGCATTGAATGGGAAAACATGGTTTAATTTAAATAATAGAACAAGAACAAACAAAAAGCACGTACGTGGGCGGAATAACAAACCAAAGGAGCTAGCACTGGAAGCTAGAGAACAAAAAGGAACTTTAGCATGAAAGCTAGTGGATAGCAAACAGAAAAACTGGAAATAACTAATGGCTAACAAGAACAGCTTACCGCTACGACGACCAGGACAAAAGTGTAGCATGACAGGTAATAGCTGAAAAGAATCACAGACACGACAAGAGCAACATATGGCAACAACAAGTCCGAATGACAATACAATGATCCAGCAACTGACACAAGACAAAGGAGGTACAAATAGGAGCCGGCTGATTGGCAACAGGTGTGGCCAGATGCCAATCAGCCGCAGCTCAAGGGGAACACAGGACTCAGGGAACAAGACAGGAAGCTGACAAAATAAGAGCACTAGACAGGAACTAAGGACAGGAAATACTAAACACACTGAGGAGGAACACAGCACTCAGGGAACAAGACAGGAAGCTGACAAATTAAGAGCACTTGACAGGAACTAAAAGACAGGAAGTACTAAACACAGGAAACAGACAAATGCAGAGAAAAAAACTAAAACATAGACAAACTGTCAGGGGCAAGCCTGACAAAAGGAAAGCCAATCATTAGTGCATCCAGCAAACACCAGAACAGTTTTTTATTTTATTTGATCAAGAAATAGATTAAATTCAATTTAAAAAATGAATCTACCTTTGGTTGATACAGCATATTAGCAATAGTTTGATGTGATTGAAGTGTTTTGACAGAGGTCACATCCTGTCCTCCTGCACATTTAGGTAGGTCAGACAGTTTTAGGGTTGAGTGCATGAAAGAAGCCATTTTTGTATTAGGGGAAGCACAGGTAAACCAAAAAACAAAGACGTGCAGCTGGGAAGCGCACAAAGGGCAAACACGCAAAGCAAACAAAGCCAATGATTCAGCCTTGTAAGAAGCATAAAAAGCATCCTGATTGGCAACCAGAGACAGAGGAAACAACTACAGCTCAGACCACACGGATGGATGCAAACAACAAAAAATAAGAGCGCTGGACATGAAATAAAACAAAATAGAAGAAATTAATAATAAATGTCATGTGAGGGTGATTTTTGACTCAATACAGGAGTCACCATCCTCTCATTTTACATGCCTAATTAGGTAAATTATATGCTGTCATATTAAATGCTGTATTCCCTCTACACCCATGAATGTAGTCCAGCCCACTCGGAGAACACCATCATCAAGTTCGCCGATGACACAACAGTGGTGGGTCCCATTACAGGGGGGATGAGTCTGCATACAAAGATGAGGTCCTGAAACTATCAGCGTGGTGTTCAGTGAATAATCTGCCACTGAACGCCACAAAAACCAAGGAACTCATCTTTGACTTCAGGAAAAAACACTGCAGACCCCGCCCCCCTCTACATCAACGGTGAGGAGGTGGAGAGAGTCAACTCCTTCAAGTTCCGCGGCACCCTCATATCTGCTGACCTGTCTTGAACCCAAAATACAACTGCGGTCATCCGGAAGGCCCAGTGGAGACTCCACTTCCTGAGAGTGCTGAGGAAGAGCAGACTGGAGAGACAGCTGATGGTGACCTTCTACCGCTCGGCTGTCGAGAGCCTGCTGACGTACTGCATAACAGTGTGGTACGCCAGCTGCACTGAAGCAGACAAACAGGCGATTCAGAGGGTCATAAAGTCTGCACAAAAAATCATCGGCTGTCCGTCCCCTGCCCTCCCTGAAGGATTTACACAACTCCCGTTGCTCCAACAGAGCAAAAAACATTACCAAGGACAGCACACACCCTGGCTTCCACCTGTTCGACTTGCTACCATCAGGCAGGCGCTACAGGTGCATCAGAGCCAGAACAAACAGGCTCAGAGACGGCTTCTTTCCCAAAGCTGTCACCATGTCGAACTCTAACTTATAATAATAATAATTCACCCCTATACAATATTGTGCCCTAATACCCTACTGTGCAATACTACCCTTCGAGTGCAATACGTCCGACACTGATTGTTATTTATTACTTCGGTACTCTTGTCTCTTTCTGTATATTGTACAGTATTTTGTATTTCTATAGTGTTTTGTATATTGTACAGGATTGCTTGTTATCTTTTATTGGGTAGTAGTCTGTTTATTTCAATTGTTAGTTTTTTCTTTTATTACCTCTTGTTATTTATTTCACCCCATATTTGTTCCCACTACCGCACCTTAAATTGGAGTCTTTAATCTCGTTATATGCAAATATAATGACAATAAAGTCCATTCTATTCTATTCTATTCTATTCTATAACATTGCTTTTGCACAATTCTATCCCTAAATACTGGTTGTGAAATGAAAAACATACTGACCATTGATAGATTTAAATGGAACACACGGAAAGTTTGTTTTTTGAGGGGATGCAATGCCATCACAGAAGTCACTATCCTCTCATGTTGCATGTTTAGTCAGGTAAAAAGTTGTTTTGGCATGTGTCTACCTGTATACACAGTACATGTTTTAAAATGAAAATGATACTTACCATTGATAGATTTAACAAAAGCAAATGGAAAGGTTGGTGTTGAGGTGGGCTGACAGAAGTCACCGTCCTGTCATGTAACATGTCCGATTATTGTCTGCACATTTTCCATCAATAAATTATTGTTTTCAATTGTACAGAAAAAAACAAACAAATGTTGGATCAATACAGATTTCTCAGGTTGTACTGTGAGTTTGAAGCTTGTTGACAAAAGTCACTATCCTGCCATTTTGCATATTTAAAATGGTTAGAGCATGGTGTCAAACTCTGGCCCGCGGGCCAATGTTGGCCCGACGTCTAATTTCATTTGGCCCTTGAGGCAATATGAAATTAACATTAGAGCTGGCCCGACCGGTATTATACAGCGCATTCACCGCTAATACTCATACTTGCCAACCCTCCCGATTTTCCCGAAATCCAAAATTTCAGTGCCCCTCCCAAAAATCTCCCGAGGCAACCATTCTTCCGAATTTCTCCCGATTTCCACCCGGACAACAATATTGGGGGCGTGCCTTAACAGCGCTGCCTTTAGCGTCCTCTACAACCTGTCGTCACGTCCGCTTTTCCGACATAGAAATAGCGTGCCAACCCAGTCACGTAATATATGCGGCTTTTACACACACACAAGTGAATGCCATGCATACTTGGTCAACAGCCATACAGGTCACACTGAGGGTGGCCGTATAAACAACTTTAACACCGTTACAAATATGCGCCACACTGTGAACCCACACCAAACAAGACTGACAAACACATTTCGGGAGAACATCCTCACCGTAGCACAACAGAACAAATACCCAGAACCCATTGCAGCACTAACTCTTCCGGGACGCTACAATATACACCCCCCCCCTGCACCCCCAAGCAATAATTAACGTTTTATTCATGCACTTTCTCTTGCTACTTCAAGGCTTGAATGTTTGATTCATTCATTATTGTTATTTTATTTTCAAATGTATTATTAGGCTGTGGAAAAAGTTTATTTTGATATTTACCTCAGAGGGCTGCAAATAGAAAATATGCATTAAATTTAAATGTTATTTGATATACCATTGATATTTTATTATTATTATTATTTAAAACAACATTTTTGCATGTAACTATAAAGTAATATAAGCCTTGCTTGCTCGATTGTAGCATAGATAGGCCCCAGCGCCCCCTGCAACTCCAAAAGGGAATAAGCGGTAGAAAATGGATGGATGGATGTTCAATATTCAATGCAAAACTTGTTTGGGTCCCTATTAAAAGGTTAATTTGTTCAACCTTGGTCCGTGGCTTTGTTCAGTTTAAAATTTTGGCCCACTCTGTATTTGAGTTTGACACCCCTGGGTTAGAGAGTTGCTTTTACATGATTTCAAATGTTTTGATTAATAATAAACATAATTTAGGTGGAATAAATTAGTATAAATTGACACTTTTGGAAAAGAGTTAAATAAAGTTAATAGAGCAGTGGTTCCTAACTTTATTGGAGGGACAGAACCCCACAAATTTCATATGCGCATTCACCGAACCCTTCTTTAGTGAAAAATTAAAAAATAACAATAATTTCAAAATCAAGACAAAGTTATGTTTTTTTTATATTGGTGCATAAAATGAACTGTGCGTGAACATCCCCTTGTTCAAAGAACAAAACCAACACATGAACTCACAACAAATTGCACATCTGCAAATCAGATAGAAAATTAAAGGTAACATTGTTTGGGGGTATCCATAATACGCCGATAGGGAGAAGTTTTTATTTACACGATGAGTTGGGTGTGTCGCAGAACCCCTGAGGCCGACTCATCGAACCCCTAGGGTTCGATTGAACCCAGGTTAAGAACCACTGAAAAAGAGTGATGAGTTGTGTTGACTGAAGTCACAATCCTATCATTTTGCATTGTTTAGTGAGGTAAAAAGATTTTTGTCTGTATCGATAAATGCATGCTTTTAAACTGAAAAATATATGCACCACTGACGGATTTAATGGAACATGGGAATGTGATGAGGTGTGTGGACAGATGTCACCGTCCTGTCATTTCACATGTTTAGTAACTGGATGTCAAAACTTAGTGTGCACATTTCTCCACCGATAAATGCATGTTTTAGATTGAACAATACATGATTTACAGTAAATCGCTGTCAAGTTACAGTTCTTAGATTTTGCTGTTAGTCACAGTTGTGAGGGGGTGATGTGGTGCGTTGACTGGAGTAACTATCCAGTCATTTTGCACAATCATTGCATAGACAATTGTGGCTTGAATTGAAACATTTCATTATTAGGTTTATATTGCTGTTAAGTTACAGCTCTACAATCATTCAATCAATTAAACTTTATTTATGAAGCGCTTTTCATACATCAAAGAACTGCAACGCAAAGTGCTTACAAAATTAAAAAAACAATACATTATCACATACGTACGCACGGATACAGATACCAAACACAATAACACACGCACAACATACACACATATGCAACTATACCGACAAATGATTGCATGGCTGAGTACAGAGGAGACATGTGAGTAAACACTATCACAGGAGCCATCTGCACCAGGAGGTCATCAGACCATGGCCACCAGGACGTTGACACAAGAGCGGCCCCACAAGCACGGCCGATAACCCCTGAGGCAGATGGCTCATCTGAGGAACGTTGGAAAATAAAAATAATTAAAACTTGTAAAATAGTAAGAACCATGACTAGAGATCAAGAATAAAATAAAAGGAAGACTTATGAAGATTAATATTAAAAAATAAAAACAAATATATAAACAAGACATATATATATATATATATATATATATATATATATATATATATATATATATATATATATATATATATATATATATATATATATGTCTTGATTGGATTATCCAGAGAATAGTGCTTGATACCGTGGTAGAGCGCAATATGTAGGTGTGGGAAAAATCACAAGACTACTTCATCTCTACAGAACTGTTTCATGAGGGGTTCCGTCAATCATCAGGAGATTTCAAAATAAATTTCAACATTTACAAACAGTTGAAAATAATAATCAATTAAGTACAAAAACAGTACAAAACAGTATAAAAACCGTACAAACAGCGCCAAGGGGTTGTAAATTTAAAGAAACTAAAATAGAATGCAAAACAATATATATATAGCATAAAAAAATTGCAAAGCCATAGGCTCAATCAATCTCAGTAAATAACTTAAACTTGGAACACAGCATCATCGTTTTTACAGCTTTTTGCTTGTTAGAGGTAGAGTGTGTTTTAATGTAGAGTTCTAAATCTTTTTTAAAGGCACAAAAACAGTTTGGGTATTACATATTACATTTATGAATATAAAACTTAGCCTATAGTATAATGAGGTTGCAAAGGTAAAATTCATTTTCAAATTAATTTTCAATTTTGTTTTCAATACAGTGTAAAACTAAATATATATTATTAAATATATATATATATATATATATATATATATATATATTTACAGTAAATGAATAATAAATAAATATAACTAAATACAATATTTCATAGCTAAAGGGATAAAAAGTAAAATTCAAATGACTTCAATCAATAATTAAAATATAGAAAGCACTGTGAATTACATTTGTGTTGTCAGAATTCACCATCCTGCAATTTTGCATATTCAGTTTGGTTGAAAAAGTTATTTTTCAAAATGTTTCCATTCACAGTATATACAAATATACTTATTATTGATCAATCTAATGTGAATACTGTACACGCTGTGACTAAGTTTGTGGATAGAAGTCACCATCCTCTCATTTTGGATGTTTAATGAAGAGTCGTATTTTAGTTGAACATGTTGGGATTTGCCTATTATCATAATTGTGTGCATCGGTTTCCAAATAAAAGCATTTAAAGTCGCTTACGTGGGGTGTCCTAATTTTTTCACATGACCATGTCGTTTTAATACCGTTCATCAACAGCTAATATAGTAATTAAATTTAGGTATGAGGAGCGCGCAGCAGTGCTTCGTGGTAACTTATCTTTCCCTCACAAATGGGAACATGCCGTAAGTCCTCAAAGATTCTTAAAGTACCATAACCACATTAAGGGTCATGGAATTACCAGGATGTATGTTTGTTTTTCCTCAAAGCCATCTAAAGCCGCTGAAAAGTGTGGTTAAGCTTCTCTTTCTGCCGCTTTTGCTGGTAGTATATCTGTAAACATATAAGCGCCTCAGTAATGTTAAGCCTCGATTCCGTGCATTGGCGGCGAAACACGTGAATAAAAGTGTCCACAGCGACAAAGACATAATTTAGGTCTAAACACCAAGCACAAGCCAGAATGACGTTTAAACTAATGACCTGTCTGGAAAAGTCTCTTCCGCTACATGTGCTCGGGGGGGACTTGGACCCCCATTCAAACTCTTACATTAAGAGCACAACAGGGAGTGAACCTGAGTTAGCTATGTCGTTTGAATGGTGGCTTGTAATTGGGGAGGGGGGCACAGAAAAGGGAGGACCGTGAGAGCGAGGAAAAGCCAAAGAAAGTTTGACCGCTTGATAGCTTCAACACCACACACTGAAGTATGAAGATGGATTACGGACGTTAAAGCAGTCAGACAAGGAACTAATTAATATATAAATCAAACAAATGAATCATTAAACGTCTCCATTGGTGATAAAAATGTTAAATAATTTAGTCTAAAATAATTCCATAGTGAAATATAAGCTCTAATATCTGACATTTACAATTACCGTTCATCATTTTACATAATTAATTGTATTTTTCAAGATTTAATGGTATTTTTGTATGCATTTAAACGTTTTTGTTTTTCTTCTGTGCAATGAAATGCATGAATTGAATGACTCTGTCAAAGTCATCTACCCAAAAGGCGGCGGTCAATGCGCTGACACTATGAATCACTTGACTTCATAGAAAATGTCACAACTAAAATATCACTAGATGTAGGGAGATTTATTTTTCTAAATGAGTCATTTCCACTTGTTGCTAGGCAGCGTTTTCAGGGCTCAATTATCACTGCCCCTTCGATCATGAAAAAAACGGTGGATACAAGCCATGCCCTCTATGGGGTTTGAATGGAAATGACTCCAAATTTGAGTTTAATTGAATCCCTGCTTTGTAAATTAAAAAAACTGTGTAATGTTGAACACCCATAAGGTTGTATAATTCAGAATTGAACAAAGAAGCACTTGATATCAATTCTGTTATCAATCAATCAATCAAACAATGTTTATTTATATAGCCTTAAATCACCAGTGTCTCAAAGGGCTGCACAAACCACAACACAAACTACGACATCCTCGGTAGAGCCAACATAAGGGCAAGGAAAACTCACCCCAGTGGGACGTCGGGGACAATGATGACTATGAGAAACCTTGGAGATGACCCATGTGGGCAACCCCCGTCCCCATCCCCTAGGGGACCAAAAGCAATGAATGTCGAGCGGTCTAACATGATGCTGTGAAACTTCAATCCATAGTGGATCCAACACAACCATGAGAGTCCAGTCCAAATTGGATCCAACACAGTAGCGAGAGTCCCGTCCATAGTGGAGCCAACAGGAAACCATCCCAAGCGGATCAGCAGCGCAGAGACATACCCAACCGATACACATGCAGGCGGTCCATCCTGGGTCCCGACTCTGGATGAGCGGTCCACCCTGGGTCCCGACTCTGGACAGCCAGTACTTCATCCATGGCCACCGGACCGGACCCCCTCCATAAGGGAGAGTAGGACAAAGAAAAAGAAAATAAACGGCAGATCAACTGGTCTAAAAAGGGAGTCAATTTAAAGGCTAGAGTATACAAATGAGTTTTAAGGTGAGACTTAAATGCTTCAACTGAGGTGGCATCTCGAACTGTTACCGGGAGGGCATTCCAGAGTACTGGAGCCTGAACGGAAAACGCTCTACAGCCCGCGGACTTTTTTTGGGCTCAGGGAATCACTAATAAGCCGGAGTCCTTTGAACGCAGATTTCTTGCCGGGACATATGGTACAATACAATCGGCAAGATAGGATGGAGCTAGACCGTGTAGTATTTTATACGTAAGTAGTAAAACCTTAAAGTCACATCTTAAGTGCACAGGAAGCCAGTGCAGGTGAGCCAGTACAGGCGTAATGTGATCAAACTTTCTTGTTCTTGTCAAAAGTCTAGCAGCCGCATTTTGGACCAACTGTAATCTTTTAATGCTAGACATGGGGAGACCCGAAAATAATACATTACAGTAGTCGAGGCGAGACGTAACAAACGCATGGATAATGATCTCGGCGTCACTAGTGGACAAAATGGAGCGAATTTTAGCGATATTACGGGGATAAAAGAAGGCCGTTTTAGTAACATTCTTAATGTGTGACTCAAACGAGAGAGTTGGGTCGAAGATATTACCCAGATTCATTACCGAGTCGCCTTGTTTAATTGTTTGGTTGTCAAATGTTAAAGTTGTATTATTAAATAGAGGTCGGTGTCTAGCAGGACCGATAATCAGCATTTCCGTTTTTTTGGCGTTGAGTTGCAAAAAGTTAGCGGACATCCATTGTTTAATTTCATTAAGACACGCCTCCAGCTGACTACAATCCGGCGTGTTGGTCAGCTTTAGGGGCATGCAGAGTTGGGTGTCATCAGCATAACAGTGAAAGCTAACACCGTATTTGCGTATGATGTCACCTAGCAGCAGCATGTATATGCTGAAGACTGCAGGGCCAAGGACCGAACCCTGGGGAACTCCACACGTTACCTTAACAAAGTCCGAGGTCACATTGTTATGGGAAACGCATTGCATCCTGTCAGTAAGATAAGAGTTAAACCAAGACAGGGCTAAGTCCGACATACCAATTTGTGTTTTGATACGTTCTAATAAAATATTATGATCGACGGTATCAAAAGCAGCACTAAGATAGAGAAGCAGCAACATAGATGACGCATCAGAATCCATCGTTAGCAATAGATCATTAGTAAGTTTTGCGAGGGCTGTCTCGGTAGAGTGATTTGCCCTGAAACCGGATTGAAAGATTTCATATAGATTGTTAGACGCTAAGTGTTCATTTAGCTGCTCTGCAACAATTTTTTGGAGGATTTTTGAAATAAAGGGAAGGTGAGACACCGGTCAGTAGTTTACCATGAGGCGAGGATCGAGGTTAGGTCTTTTAAGGAGAGGATGAATAACCACTTTTTTGAATGCTAGGGGAACAGTGCCCGAGGAAAGTGATAAGTTTATAATATTTAGCACTGATGGACCTAATAATACAAAAAGCTACTTGATAAGTTTCCCAGGAAGTGGGTCAAGTAAACATGTTGTTAGTTTTATTCCATTTACACGTTGTAACAATTCTTCTAATGTTATTTCATCAAAACGGGAGAAACTATTTTGGAGGGCAGTATCCGCCGTATCTACAGTCGTAGAACCCAGTTGTAGCTGGGATGCATTGTCTTTAATCTCCTTTCTAATGAGTTCAATTTTCTTATTAAAGAATTTCAAAAAGTCATCAGCTGAGTGGGTGGAGCTACTGGAAGGAGTCCCTTGTTGGGTTAGCGATGCTACCGTACTAAACAAAAATTTAGGATCGTTTTTATTACGGTGGATGAGATTTGAGTAATATTTAGCTTTAGCTAAAGTAAGCATGCGTTTATAAGTTATTAAACTATCACTCCATGCACCTCAAGTTTATATATATATATATATATATGTACATACATACATATACATACATACACATATATACATACATATATATATATATATACATACATACACACACACATATATATATACATATATATATATATACACACACACACATATATATATATATATATACATATATATATATATATATACGTATATATATATATATTTATACATATATATACATATATATACGTATATATATATATATATTTATATATATATATATATACATATTTATATATATATAGGTATATATATTTATATATATATGTATATATGTATATATATATATGTATATATATATATATATATATATATATATATATATATATATATACATATATATATATATATATATATGTATATATATATATATATATATATATATATATATATATATATATATATATATATATATATATATATATATATATATATATATATATATATACATAGTAGACACCAAGAGTAACAAGGGGTAGAAAATAGATTAGAAAGGGCAGATTTAAAAAAATAAAGAAATATATATAAATATATATACTTTTTTTTTACTTGGGATTTTGGACACTAGCGGGCCGGATAGGGCCCATGGGCTGTAATTCGGGGACCATTGATCTATAACCTAATATTGTCTGTTTATTTACATGGCATGAGTGTAGAAAAATATTGTACCATTCATCCATACGTCATCAGCCTGATTTGTATCATCTACCCTGAACTGTGACATGCAGTGGAAAAACAAACCACAAAGGTCGACATAGGTTCGGAGAATTTAAAATTTGTGAACTTTTGGTGGAAAAAGTTTAAATACCATCTTTCAACATTAAGAAACGACATACCCCAATCCAAACACATTGCTGTCTTAGCAATTAAGATATTTAATTGTGCACAATAAACCAACAAGCTGTGCTCTTTTAGAGTGATCGTTCTATACTCAGATGGAATGTTGGACACCATGGACAAAAGCCTGACTTTTTAGGTAAAATCCAGTACACCTTGTTTGGTATTTAATTACGTTGCATTTCATTTACTTACACTTTAGTAAAAGAGCCATGACCTAATAGTGTCTGTTTATTTCATAGTGTAAGTGTAGAAACATAAAGTATCACTCCATGCCTGATTAGTATAAACTAACCTGAACTGGAAAATGTGGCGGAAACAAAAAACACACACTTCCCCGGGAATTTTTAGTTCCAGGAACTAAAGATTCCATGAAATAAAATTCTGGTGGAAAAAGTCTTAAGGTTTGCTCCTTAGTACACGCGTCAGTTAAAATATGATTCTTAAAACAATTTGTCATGAAATTTAAGACGTAATGTACACTAATAAGAACTGTTTCTTATTGTTAAGAATGTAATATAAATGTTACTCTGTGTGTTTTGAGGTTCCACTGTGCAGTATACTAGAGCAGTGTTTGTCAACCTTTTTTGAGCCAAGGCACATTTTTTGCGTTGAGAAAATCCGGAGACACACCACCAGCAGAAATCATTAAACAAAAAAATCCGGAGACACACCACCAGCAGAAATTAGTAAACAAACCAAACTCACACGCATTACGAACATAGCAACTAAAATCATCGGCCTACCCACACCAAACATTTCAGATTTAAACCACAGGTCCATCACTTGACTGGCAAACACAATATCCAGGATATCAGTCACCCACTACACAAATACATAATCCCACTACCATCAGGGCGCAGGTACAGAACCATCAAATTCCGGAGGGCCCGCCTCAGGAAAAGCCTTATCCCTGCAGCTATAGCCGCCCTTAAGCAGGCCCGGCCGACCCGTCTGATAAAGCCTGTAAATGTGTTGGTCATGTATGATGTCTTTTTGTTATTTTTGTGATGTGTAATGTCTATATGTTTGAATGTACGGCAGTGAAAATGAATTTCCCCAACGGGGACCAATAAACCTAAATCTAAAATCTAAACGAAACTCAGTTGAAAGTAATAAGTCTATCCATCCATCCATTTTCCGCCGCTTATTCCCTTTTGGGGTCGCGGGTGGCGCTGGTGCCTATCTCAGCTACAATTGGGTGGAAGGCGGGGTAAACCCTGGACAAGTCGCCACCTCATCGCAGTAATAAGTCGTTGTCGCAATTGTTGGATATGACTTTAAACCATAACTAAGCATGCTTCACTATAGCTCTTGTCTCAAAGTAGGTGTATTGTCACAACCTGTCACATCACGCTGTGACTTATTTTGAGTTTTTTGCTGTTTTACTGTGTGTAGTGTTTTAGTTCCTCTCTTGCGCTCCTTTTTCTCTTTATTTGGTATTTTCCTGCAGCAGTTTCATGTCTTCCTTGAACGCTATTCCCTGCATCTGCTTTGTTTTAGCAATCAAGTCTATTTAAGTCGTTGGTATCCTTCTTTGTGAGGACATTGTTGATTTTCTCGTCATGTTCGGATGTACTTTGCGCACGCCATTTTGGCTCCACAGTAAGTCTTTGCTGTCGTCCAGCATTCTGTTGTTGTTTACTTCGCAGCCAGTTAGGTTTTAGTTTCGTTCTGCATAGCCTTCCCTAAGCTTCAATGCCTTTTCTTAGGGGCACTCACCTTTTTTTTTTTTTTTTTTTTTTGGTTTAAGCATTAGATACGACGACAAACCCTCGTCGTCTAACAAGGTGTGTTCCCGACATCTACAAAGCTGCCACCTACTGATATGGAAGAGCGTAATACGGTTACGCTGCGAAGCTGTAGACAGCATCGACACTCAACAACAGCAAATAATTTGCAGACTATCAACACTGATTTGCAAAAAATATTTTTTACCCCAAATAGGTGAAGTTCCATAATCTCCCACGGCACACCAGACTGTATCTCACAGCACACACTGCAAAAACTGAAATTTAATTTAGATTAAATATCTCAAATAAGGGTGATATTTTCTGCCTAAATAGGATAATTATTCTCACTAAGCAGATTGTATGTGAGAGTTTTTTTACTTGTTTTTAGTCTTAGTTTTTGGTCCTAAATTATCTCAGTAAGATATTACAGCTTGTAGCGGAGACTTTTTGACCTATGTTGAGTAAAACATGCTTGAAACTAGAATATCAACAGTTGCAAATCTGTGTCAACACTCACAAGCATAAAACTGCTTTTTTAAAGCAATAATGTTTTACTTCAAGCATGAAAAAAAAAATCCTGATGCCGAGCGCATATCATTATGTCAAGATAATGGCACTTACTTAATTTAAGAATATTTTTCAACATATTGAGCAAAAAGGTCTCGTTTTTTTTTTTTTTCCCCTACCAAGACAAGTGCACTTGTTATTAGTGAGAATATACCTACCGTACTGCGAGTGAGAATATACCTACCGTACTGCGATGTGTTTACGACTAATCCAGGGTGTACACCGCCTTCCGCCCGATTGTAGCTGAGATATGCGCCAGCGCCCCCCGCGAACCCTAAAGGGAATAAGCGGTAGAAAATGGATGGATGGATGGATATACCTACCGTATTTCCTTGAATTGCCGCCGGGGCGCTAATTAATTTAAAACCTCATGTCACTCCTGCGCTTACCAAAGGCATGTGGTAAAAGTAAGCATGCGCTAATTATTTTAAAACCTCTTCTCACTCCTGCGCTTACCAAAGGCATGCGGTAAAAGTAAGCATGCGCTAATTATTTTAAAACCGCTTCTCACTCCGGCACTTACCAAAGGCATGCAGTAAAAAATTGAGTGTGATTTAAGCTTGGACCTTAAATCCTACTGAATAGCTCTTAATTTCCTTCCTTTTATGCGATTTCAAACTACCGGTATTGAAATCAGCCTCCTCCATTTTGAAAATGATGACAGGGGAAGTGTCACTCGTGACGTCACGAGTTTGACCAGGCGGCAATGCTAAGCATACGCTAGTTATTTTGGGAAGCGAGTTTGACCCGGCAGTAATTCAAGGCAGGCGTATACTATATGCCCTGCGGCAATTCAAGGAAATACGGTATTTTTGGGTTCTTTGAGGTTAGTTAATTTTACTTGTTTTGGAAAGTCTTGACAAACCAAATGTTCCTGTTCTATTGGCAGATAATTTTGCTTAGTTCAAATAAAATACCCCTAATTTTTATATGTATATATTTTTTCTTGTTTTTGAACATTAACTTTTTGCAGTGCACCAGTGTGCCGCGGCACAGTGGTTGAAAAACACTGTACTAAAGGCACTGCCCTTCCTGCCCCCTACAGGTGGAGTCACATTGAAAGGTTATTCGGGGCTGTACTGTAGATTTATTAGGCAAAAAAGCAAAACATGTACTAACCTTTTGCCACTCCCTGACTGCCACAGGTTCGTCCACAGGAAAAGTCGTTGCCCGTCGACCAAAAAAAACACCATCTGAAAAAAGAAGCCCAGGATAAAAAAAAGGTCAACAAAATAAACCTGTGTACGCACATAACACAGCATTTGGGGCCGCTGATGTGTTTTTTTATCCAGTCTTGCCCTGGATGGAACCTTCACTGTTTGGACAAACCATCACACAGGAAATGAAGAACAATCCCTTCCCTGAGAGAATAATGGAGGGAGAGAATCAACAAGGTGTCATCTGGTGCGATAAGGAAACCCAACAATGAGGTCTGGAGGAACTCCCCTGATGAGCCGTAAGGAGACAGCTTGCCAAAAGTGGATTTACATGGCGTGCAGGTCCGTGTTACCACTACCACGCCCGACAGGAAAATTGTATATAAATAAATACATTTAGAAAACAACTGACTTTTGTCTTCTTGGCATTGAACATGGATAGAAAAGTCTCCTGGAAGACATTTATTTATACAAGACAAATGACTCAAACACACGCTGACATAGCATGCTAGCAAAACATTAAACAAGCTGCTGTAACAGACAACTAGCAGCAACAATTACCTTAAAAAATTACCAAAATATTTTGAATTTTGACCGTAGTGACTTATATAAAGCGTCTGACCTGTGGATAAAAAAGCGAGGCCACAAAATCAATGAACCATGCTAGCAACAGGGCTAGCAGGTCAACAACACCCATTGTTACAATTAGCTTATGTGTTCATCCACAGTTTCACCTCGACTTACTATTGCCCCAACTTTAATGATATATATATATATATATATATATGTATATATATGTAGGTGTGGGAAAAATCACAAGACTACTTCATCTCTACAGAACTGTTTCATGAGGGGTTCCCTCAATCATCAGGAGATTTTAATGGAAGCATTCACATACAATGGTTTATATAGGGCACAGAGTGGGTGGGTATAGGCAGGCGTAGGGTGTGGTGATTGGCTCATGTGTTACCTAGGAGGTGTTTCCGTCTGTGGCGGCATGTTGAAATGATTTCACTGCGCTTGTTGAGGGATGATGGATCTGGATGATATATAATAAATAGTTTCTCTTTTAAGCATAGGTTCCATCTTTTATTACCACTGTTGTAAGGTGTGCTGGATGCAACATTATTGTCTTTGAGGTTCCAAATGTGTTTGCTGAGTTCTGTAGAATTCCGCAAAGTCTGGTTTCTAAAGGAGGCGTTGTGATTATTCCATCTTGTTTTGAACGCTCCTTCGGTTAATCCTACGTACATGTCGGATGTGTTAATGTCCTTGCGTGTTACCTTTGCTTGGTAAACGACTGATGTCTGTAAGCACCCTCCGTTGAGAGGGCAATCAGGTTTCTTGCGACAGTTACATTCCTTATTCGTTTCAGAGTCGTTTAGTCTGGGGGTAGGCAGTCCTTTTGCAATTGCTTTGTTGTGGTTTGAAATGATTTGTTGTATGTTATTCATACAGCTGTAGCTCAATTTAATGTTGTTCTTGTTGAATATTTTTCTTAGGGTGTTGTCTTTGGGGAAGTGTTTGTCGATCAGAGTGAGGAACTTGCGGCCGATGTTGGTTGAGACGTTTTGCTGAATGGCGGATTGTACCAGATGATGTTGTTTCGTTTTCTGCTCTTTTTTGGTTGGTTTCCTGGAGTGGGTTCATAGGTGAGGGTGAAGTTGTATCCGCTTTCATCAAGTGCTTTCTGGTACGGGGGGGGGGGGGGGTTATATATATATATATATATATATATATATATATATATATATACAAACCCCGTTCCCATATGAGTTGGGAAATTGTGTTAGATGTAATAATAAACAGAATACAATGATTTGCAAATCATTTTCAACCAATATTCAGTTGAATATGCTACAAAGACAACATATTTGATGTTCAAACTGATAAACATTTTTTTGTTGTTGCAAATAATCATGAACTTTAGAACTTGATGCCAGCAACACGTGACAAAGAAGTGAGGAAAGGTGGCAATAAAAACTGATAAAGTTGAGAAATGCTCATCAAACACTTATTTGGAACATCTCACAGGTGTGCAGGCTAATTGGGAACAGGTGGGTGCCATGATTGGGTATAAAAGCAGCTTCCATGAAATGCTAAGTCATTCACAAACAAGGATGGGCCGAAAGTCACCAATTTGTAAGCAAATTGTCCAACAGTTTTAGAACAACATTTCTCAACGAGCTATTGCAAGGAATTTAGGGATTTTACTATCCACGGTCCGTAAAATCATCAAAAGGTTCAGAGAATCCGGAGAAATCACTGCACGTAAGCGATGATATTACGAACCTTTGATCCCTCAGGCGGTATTGCATCAAAAACCGACATCAGTGTGTAAAGGGTATCACCACTTGGGCTCAGGAACACTTCATTAAACCACTGTCAGTAACTACAGTTGGTTGCTACATTTTTAAGTGCCAGTTAAAACTCTGCAATGCAAAGCAAAACCCACTGGTTTCTGTGGGCCCGAGCTCATCTAAGATGGACTGCTCATCTAAGATGGCAAAGTTGAAAAGTGTTCTGTGGTCTAACGAGTCCACATTTCAAATTATATTTGGAAACTGTGGACGTGGCGTCCTCTGGAAAAAAGAGGAAGATAACCATCCGGATTTTTAGAGGTGCTAAGTTCAAAAGCCAGCATCTGTGATGGTATGGGGGTGTATTAGTGCCCAAGGCATGGGTAACTTACACATCTGTGAAGGCACCATTAATGCTAAATGGTCCATATAGGTTTTGGAGCAACATATGTTGTCATCCAAACAACATTTCAGCAAGACAATGCCAAGCCACGTGTTACAACAGCGTGGTTTTGTAGTAAAAGAGTGCGAGTACTTTCCTGGCCCGCCTGCAGTCCAGACATGTCTCCCATCAAAAATGTGTGGCGCATTAATAAGTGTAAAATACGACAGCGGACACCCCGGACTGTTGAACGACTGAAGCTCTACATAAAAAAAGAATGGGAAAGAATTCCACTTTTAAAGAATCAACAATTAGTTTCCTCAGTTCCCAAACGTTTATTGAGTGTTGTTAAAAGAAAAGGTGATGTAACACAGTGGTGAACATGCCCTTTCCCAACTACTTTGGCACATGTTGCAGCCATGAAATTCTAAGCTAATTATTATTTGCAAAAAAAAAATAAAGTTTGAGTTTGAACATCAAATATCTTGTCTTTGTAGTGCATTCAATTGAATATGGGTTGAAAATGATTTGCAAATCATTGTATTCCGTTTATATTTACATCTAACACAATTTCCCAACTCATATGGAAACGGGGTTTGTATATAAATTGGGTATTTCCTGAACTTTATCCCCCACGAAAGTGAAGCTGATACAGAATTTGCGAACCACACAAAAAGAGTGCGTTAGAAGTGGGCAAAGAAAGGAGGCCTTTTAGGCTCAGTAGTGTCCATTGGATATTTCCTGTACTCTAGCTCTCACAAAGGTGATGCTAATGAAGAATTTGCTAACATATTAGCTCAGGTTTCTTTGTTACACTATTTTTGGCCATGTGTATAGTGTGAGACATAAGACGCCTTTAGCCCCTAGTCTAGGTATTTCCTGCACTCCCGCATTCACCAAAGGGGAAGCTGATACACAATTTGCAAACCACACAAGCGAGCGCGTCAAAAGTGTGCGATAAAAGAGGACCATGTACTGTAGAGTACATTGAGTATTTCCTGAACTTTATCTCCCACAAAGGTGAGGCTGATACAGAATTTGCAAACCACACAAACAAGTGTCTTAAAAGTGTGCAAAAAAACAGGCTTTTGGGGGCGGGGGGGGGGGGGGGGGGGCATTTCCTGCATGTTGGCTATCACAAAGGTGATAATGAAGAATTTGCTAAATATTAGCTCAGATTTTTTTTGTTACACAAATTAATAACTGTGGAGGGGGCATGGCCTGCGAGCCTGCAGCGGAATGTGGTGTTGCCAGGTCCGACCTCAAAGACAGCGACAGGTGTGTAGATGGCCCAGGTGGGCCTTGTTATCTAATCACCTGTCACCTTTTTTTAGCAGCAACCGTGATGAGAGGAGTAATTGGAGTTGGAGGTGCTGCTGGGCAGACGCAGAAAAGACTTGTTGCTGCTAAGCAAAAGGTTCGCACCTTGAGAACAAAATAAAACAATGTTATAGGCAGAATTCCTGTGAGTATGTGGTTGTCTGAAGAACCCACCAGGGGGCAACCGCTACAATAACTATTTAGATATTTCCTAAAATTTTCCCACAAAAGGGAAGCTGATACACAATTTGCAAACCACACAAGTGAGCGTGTGAAAAGTGTATGATTAAAGAGGCCTTTTGGACAATGTACTGTAGAGTGGGTACTTCCTATACTCTAGCTCTCACAAAGATGAGGTATTTCCTGAACTTTATCTCCCACAAAGGTGAGGCTGATACACAATTTGCAAACCACACAAACAAGTGTGTTAGAAGTATGCAAAAAAACAAAAAAAAAACAGGTCTTGTAGACCCTGTCGTGTGCATTGGGCATTTCCTGAACCCTAGCTCTCACAAAGATGATGATGAAGAATTTATATTAGCTCAGGTTATTTTTTGTTACACAAATGAACAACTATTTAGGTATTTCCTGCACTCTAGCACCCAAAAAGGGGAAGCTTATTTACAATTTGCAAACAACACAAGTGAGCATTTGAAAAGTGTGCGATAAAAGAGGCCTTTTGGACAATGTACTGTAGAGTGGGTACTTCCTGCACTCTAGCTCTCACAAAGATGAGGCTAATGCAGAACTGGCTAACATATTTGGTTAGATTATTTATTTTTCTACACACAAGTCGACATGTGTCAAGTGTGACGCATAAGACAACTATTTTGTTGTACTTGTTGCAATGACATCAAAGACCTACCTACCTAAGACGCCTCCTCGCTCATCCATTCACAATTTCCTGAACTCTCGCTCCTACAAAGGTGAGATTGATGCAGAAATTGCTCTCATGTTAGTGAGATATATTTATTGAAGTGAATTATATTTATATGGCGCTTTTCTCTAGTGACTAAAAGTGCTTTTACATCAGGAGTCACAAACACGGTGCCCGCGGGCACCAGGTAGCCCGTAATGACCAGATGAGTCGCCCGCTGGCCTGTTCTAAAAATATCTCAAATAGCAGCACTTACCAGTGAGCTGCCTCTATTTTTTAAATGTTATTTATTTACCAGCAAGCTGGTCTCGCTTTGCTCGACATTTTTAATTCTAAGAGAGACAAAACTCAAATAGAATTTGAAAATCCAAGAAAATATTTGAAAGATTTGGTCTTCACTTGTTTAAATAAAATCCTTATTTTTTTTTACTTTGCTTCTCATAACTTTCAGAGAGACAATTTTAGAGAAAAAAATACAACCTTAAAAATGATTTTAGGATTTTTAAACACACACCTTTTTACCTTTTAAATTCCTTCCTCTTTTTCCTGACAATTTAAATCAATGTTCAAGTAATTTATTGTAAAGAAAAATAAATACATTTTAATTAAATTCTTCATTTTAGCTTCTGTTTTTTCGACGAAGAATATTTGTGAATATTTCTTCAAACTTATTATGATTAAACTTCAAAATAAATAGTCTGTCAAATTTAGAAAATCTGTAGAATAAAATTTGAATCTTATTTCAAAGTCTTTTGAATTTCTTTTAAAAAGTTTGTTCTGGAAAATCTAGAAGAACTAATGATTTGTCTTTGTTAGAAATATAGCTTGGTCCAATTTGTTATATATTCTAACAAAGTGCAGATTGGATTTTAACCTATTTAAAACATGTCTTCAAAATTCCAAAATTAATCTTAATCAGGAAAAAATACTAACTTTTTTAGTTTTTTCAAAAAGATTCGAATTAGCTAGTTTTTCTCTTCATATTTTTCGGTTGAATTATGAATTTTAAAGAGTCGAAATTGAAGAAAAACTATGTTTTAAAATTTTATTTTCATTTTTTTTGTGTTTTCTCCTCTTTTAAACCGTACAATTAAGTGTTTTTATTCATAATTTATTCTCTACAAAAAAACTTCCGTAAAAGAGAAAAAATGTACAACGGAATGACAGACAGAAATACCCATTTAAGTATGTATATATATATATATATATATATATATATATATTTTTTTTTTTTTTGTTTTGTTTGTTTTTTAAAGGTAAATTGAGCAAATTGGCTATTTCTGGCAATTTATTTAAGTGTGTATCAAACTGGTAGCCCTTCGCATTAATCAGTACCCAAGAAGTAGCTCTTGGTTTCAAAAAGGTTGGTGACCCCTGTTATACATAGTGAAACCCAATATCTAAGTTACATATAAACCAGTGTTGGTGGCACTGAGAGCAGGTGGGTAAAGTGTCTTGCCCAAGGACACAGTGGCAGTAAATAGGACAGCAGAAGCGGGTATCAAACCTAGACTCCTCAAGTTGCTGGCACGGCCACTCTATCAATATATTAGCTCAAATTGTTAGTGTTTTGTTTTCTACACACAAATAGGAATGTCTCTAGTGTGAGACGTAAGACGCCTCTTAGCCCCTATAAGGAATATTAGGCATTTCCTGCACTCTAACTCTAATTCATAACTTGCTCAAATTTTTTTTACATAGAAGTGGGTGTGTGGGCATGTATCCTGAGGTCATAAACAGGACACTATTTTGCAGGGCCATAAAGCTTAAAAAACCCTTTCTTCCTCTTAGGTAACATTCCTAAAACAGACTCCCGCCCTATGATGGGGGCTATATGGCGATCACACATGATGGATGAGGACCTGCTGGTGTCACCTCCACAAACTGACAAGACCCGTCTGTTCTGACCTTTGTTCCGTTCTCAAGGCCGGCCTGTTGACTCCACCGTGTATCAGGAGACCTGTTGTCTTGCTGTGGTCCACCAAAGGGAGGCTGCTCGCTGTGCCAGGTCCTGCCACCAAAGCACATTAGGGGGCCGCATATCTCCCACAATCTACTGCGACAGGATCGGCCCCCGGGCGCTGCTGAAATGGATATAGCAATATACAACAGTCATGTAAAAGGGAGGATGTGTGTGTGTGTGTGTGTGTGTGTGTAGTGAGAATGAGGGAGGGGGCGGTTGCCACGCAGGAAGAAGTCCCCAACGTCGTAAAAAGAGACAAGAGCCACGCGCCCCCATCGATCTCATCAATTTGGATTAAAATGAAATGAGACTCTTTGAAAAGGTTAAATCCAATTGAGAAGGTGGGAATCACAGTTTGTTTTAGCAACAAGCTTTTAATAAAAAACACGCACCCCCATAATCATTGATCCAGGCCTCACTGCCCGGGAAAACAAGGCCTTTTTTGCGGTGGTCGTTTCAGCAGACGCTAAGAGTGGGCAGGACCGGATTTGTGGATAGACTGAAGCACCGGAAGGCCCCCATGACCATCATATCGTAGCGGTGCTGGGTGGAGTGCTTCTGCATTCCATTCTTGCCCCACACATAGTAATTAAGCAGCTGCCGTTATTATTTATTATCATTACCTCAATGTTCAAGCTTCCTGGTGTTTAGTGTGAGTATTGCTTCTTATAGATAGACTGTCTCCTCTCGTCAGTGCCAGATTGGTGTCAAAAGTGGGACAAAGAATGGCAACCATTTACGAAGAGATTAAAGGCCTACTGAAACCCACTACTACCCACCACGCAGTCTGATAGTTTATATTTCAATGATGAAATATTAACATTGCAACACATGCCAATAAGGCCTTTTTAGTTTACTAAATTGCAATTTTAAATTTCCCGGGAGTTTCTTGTTGAAAACGTCGCGGAATAATGACGTGATAGCGGGACGTCATGGACTGTTAGGAAATATTAGCGCTGCGCACACACACAGCTAAAAGTCGTCTGCTTTAACCGCAAAATTACACAGTATTTTGGACATCTGTGTTGCTCAATCTTTTGCAATTTGTTCAATTAATAATGGAGAAGTCAAAGTAGAAAGATGGATTTGGGAAGCTTTAGCCTTTAGCCACACAAACACACGGTGATTCCTTGGTTAAAATTCCCAGAGGTGAAGCTTTACTATGGATCAGAGTGGTCAAGCGAACATGGAGAATAAAAAAAAAAGAGCTTTGAATGTGCAAAGTGATGAACGGAATGGTACCATTTAGTGGAAACAAGGCTCTACTTGGTAAAAAAAATAAAATAATAATAATATTCACGATTCCAGTTTGAGTAGTCTGAGTGAAGACAAAATGTACATAATGCTCAATATGTGATCTACCTGTGAGAGCACCATCCACGGGTGTGTTTATGTCAGGGTCAACCAGCAGTTTTCGGTGAGAAAATTGTGGTAAAAAGTCACCTCTTACCGGAGATCAGCTGAGCTTGTGCCGTCCATACAGCTGCCGTCGACTTCCATCAGACACTGGCCTCAAGACACCCGTGGACACACCCTTCCGACTATCAGGTGCTATTAAACTCACTAAAACACTAGCAACAAAATAGAAAGATAAGGGATTTCCCAGAATTATCCTACTAAATGTGTCTAAAAACATCTGAATTCGTCCCAATGCAATCGCATTTTTATTTTTATTTTTTTTCTAGTCCGTCGCTATCAATATCCTCAAACACAAATCTTTCATCCTCGCTCAAATTAATGGGGAAATTGTCGTTTTCTCTTTTCGAATAGCTCGTTTTGTTGGAGGCTCCCACTAAAAACATTGTGAGGATGTGAGGAGCCCTCAACGGGTGACGTCATCGTCTGCGACTTCCGGTAAAGGCAGGGCTTTTCTCTTAGCAACCAAAAGTTGTGAACTTTATCGTCGATGTTCTCTACTAAATCCTTTCAACAAAAATATGGCAATATCATGAAATGATCAAGTATGACACATAGAATGGACCTGCTATCCCCGTTTAAATAAGAAATCTCATTTCAGTAGGCCTTTAAGGAGTTTGTCACTCGCTTGAAGATACAGCCGAGGAAGAGCAACTCGGTGTGGAGGTGACCACTGAGAAAAGAAGAAATCCCCAACTCTGCACAGATGAGGGACAACCAAAGACGAAAACAACAATAGCCACAGAGTTGGCAACCCCCACTGCATTGAACCTAATGAGGTGAACGCTATGACGGTGTACTGAAGGCACCCACGACAAAGGAGACGCCACGGCCACGAAGAAAGGCAAGGATGTCCATATGCACCAGCGCAGGATCTCCACAGACCTTCCTCGTCCAAGTACAGCTGGTGGATTGGACGGTTGCTGACCAGAGGAAACAGCATACCAAGCTGCCATTACTTTAAAAGGCAAAGCGCAACAAGTCCTCACCGGCATCCAACCCCCGAGAACTTCTCGACTGGCGGGCGATAAAAGGCGCTTTGGTCAGCGCATCAACGCCACAGATAAGTTCCTTATCCGACAAAGAAGAAGAAACTAGTCTCTACGGACACTAACGATACAACACTTTCAGCATCACAGCGCAAGATGAGCTGGTCCTGGAAGCATTCATCCGGGGCATCCAGTCAGCATCAAACCAGAGACCCTAAGACACGCCGGAACAGCCTGAATAAAGCCGAGCGAGTCAAACATATCCTTGGCGAGAGAAGAGGAAGCAACAGGTGGGACAAAGCCTTTGACGAATGCGACGGTGACGACAAGATCTGCTAAACTGCCAGCCCCACCTGTCATCAGGCACAACGCAGGCAACGTGAAGCCAGCAGACGCCCACCAGAAGGCTGTTACCGATGTGGAAAACCGGGGCATTTAACATACAAATGCCCAGTCCTGGCACCAGAAGACATAGCCATGAAACCAACGGGGGTTGGCATAGAGAACATGACGAAACCCGCCTTTTGAACAAGCTTGCGGACTATGACGGCAGACCGTGCAAGGCCCGAGCTGATACTCGGTCCTCCAAATCGCTGTACAACCCCAGCACCCTGTCCAGCAACATGAAAAAACTTAAAACGATTGCAACGACAGTGGCCACACAATTTGTGTACCACAAGTTCCAGCTGGCTGGAATTGCCATCCTTCCAACAGATCTTTTAGCCTTGCAATCTGAGGAAGCAGGTACTCCAGCTGGTCCACAGCTTAACAGGTGTGTTCAAGACTCTCCAATACCTTCGCTCCACGTTCTACTGGCCTGGATGTCACCAGGATGTGGAGCTGTACATGCACCGCCACCGCAACTGTCATTTACGGCACAGAAATGACCCGCCAAGCGCTCGCCAACCAAGTGGAGGCAACTCTCGAACGTAGGACATCTTAGACTGAGTCTGAGTGCGGGACCTGTCATGTCCTAGCGGCAACAGCCAACTTCACTAAGGGACTCTCCCAGACCAGAGTGCCACCACCACGGCTAATTACCTGGTCAATGAGATGTTCTTAAGGTTTGGTATGTCGCAGGAGCTCCACAGCGACCAAGGCTGGAAATTCGCGGTCCAGGTCTTCGATTAGATCTGCCAGCGCCTAAGGACCAAGAAGACCTGCCCGACGCCACTGCATCCCCAGAGCGATGGTCCGCTTTAACGCTTCAACTGCAAATATGGCCAGCCAGCTTGCAATCCTCGCCATCAGCCTGCAACGTGACTGAGACCTGCACCTGCCCCTAGTCCTGTGGGCATATGGGACAGCGGTCAAAGACTCGATAAAGTGAATTCTGGCATGGTCAGACGAGAACTTTGCTTGGCAGTCAATCTGGCGTTTCGGCCTCCACCGGAAACACATGTGCACCTCGTGGCTTGCCAAACTCTCGACAAGGCAAAATGACGCCAGAAGAGGGCGTAAGACGTCCGCTGCAGAGGTGAGGACTTTGCCACTACTGCGCAGGTGTGGGTCTACTGCCCAGGAAGAAGGGACGGTCCCCCAAACTGATAAGCCACTGGGTGAGACCGTGCACCATCCTGAAAATAACTCTCTGACGTGGTCTACCGTGTGCAAGCGCGCTGTGGTTACTCCACCGTGACCGGCAGACCCCATACCAGCCCCTGATGCAGCCAATAAGGAGTGCAGTACTAGAAATAGTAATTTGCTTCTGCATTGGTGCCAATTTTTCGGTTTCTGTATGTTCATTGTTAGTACTCAATTTTTAAAGGACTGTTTTGAACCGAGACCACACAAACTTAAGTCTCACCTTAAAACTCATCTGTATACTCTAGCCTTTAAATAGACCTCCTTTTTAGACCAGTTGATCTGCCGCTTCTTTTCTTTCTCCTATGTCCACCCCTCCCTTGTGGAGGGGGTCCGGTCCGATGACCATGGATGAAGTACTGGCTGTCTAGAGTCGAGACCCAGGATGGACCGATCGTCGGGACCCAGGATGGACCGCTCGCCTGTATCGGTTGGGGACGTCTCTACGCTGCTGATCCGCTTGAGATGGTTTCCTGTGGACGGGACTCTCGCTGCTGTCTTGGATCCGCTTGAACTGAACTCTCGCGGCTGTGTTGGAGCCACTATGGATTGAACTTTCACAGTATCATGTTAGACCCGCTCGACATCCATTGCTTTCGGTCCCCTAGAGAGGGGGGGTTGCCCACATCTGAGGTCCTCTCCAAGGTTTGTCATAGTCAGCATTGTCACTGGCGTCCCACTGGATGTGAATTCTCTCTGCCCACTGGGTGTGAGTTTTCCTTGCGCCTTTGTGGGTTCTTCCGAGGATGTTGTAGTCGTAATGATTTGTGCAGTCCTTTGAGACATTTGTGATTTGGGGCT